>NC_081417.1:115903167-116118167 GCF_949786415.1 Peromyscus eremicus | reverse complement strand
ACTAGCATGGTTCAGAGAAGAGTTAGTCAAGGTGTGGAATTCTTCGTATTGAGTTTAGAGGAAGAGCAGGATCATAAGTGATGACGAAGTCTGGAGAAAGCACGTGGCAACAAGTAAATTAGGTGACGTCAATAAGAATGGTAAAACCATTCACGGAACTGAAGCTTGTGTATGTGGATTTTGAAATGACCAAGTGGTGATAGAAAACTGGTGAGTGAAAAAAAATGAATCAGCCTTTAGTAGCCAGGAAGGTTCAAAGTCAGTCCCCAGCGTGACTAGGCAGGCAGCTCTTCTTGACCTGACCTGAACACTGCTCCCCTGTGTTCACTGGCTTCCTTGCTCAACCACACTCAGCCTTCAGTCTTCTAGCTCTGCTGTCTGTGCCTCAGGCATTTGCAAATGCTCTTCACTCGCTCCTGCCTATTCTTAATTTGTGCTGGACAATCCTTAGTTCATGTGCCCTGGCCCTCTTTTTATTACATGATCACACTTTCAAACTTTGCTGTAGCACTTTATGCTTTCACAATTTCCTATCAGCTCCACAATGAAGGGTATTGTGTAGGGGTTTTCTCCCAGACTGAAACATCCTGCAGAGAAGTTCCTTAAGCCAGAAGGTAAACAACTCAAATAGTTTCAGGAAGTCCCTGAAACTGAGTAGATTCACTAGGTCCCTCCCTCCCAGAGTAAACAATAAGAAGCAGAAATCAGCCAAACTGACTGGAAGAGGTTTAGATCAACTGAGTCATTTGGAAACTCAACCTGTTGAGCTGCCTGAGGGTATGCAGTGTCTTCCAGGTCCCTGGCTTTGCTGAATTATCATGCACACTGGGGTGGGCTTTGGTGGTGCAGCTATTTTTAAGTTATTTCTTTTCCTGTAAATAACTCCTCACCCATATTCCTGTAAGTAACCCAATAAAAATCATTGGTTCACCAAGGTGGACTTTGGTGGTATCCATACTTTGGTCTGTCATGAGCTCCCTACCTGGAGTGAATAGTTGTGTGTATTGTCTCCCCAGGAAAAGTCTTATCACACAACAAAGGGGAAGTCTGTTGTGAACACTGTTCCCCACACTCAACTCAGAATATGGGGTCACAGTAGGGACCTTACAAAGGAAAGGAAGAACTTCCTCCCTGGTCGAAAATAAATGTCTAAAGCAGTCCCAGCGTATCACATTTCTTAGACTACCTCTCCTTCAGATTCTCAGACAAACATTAATATCTGAACTCAAACAATGCTGTCCCTTTGAGGAAATATTTATAGGTTTTTAAATCCTTTTTAAACATCAAATTTTAGCTCCTGGAAAAACATACTTTTTTTTCACACATGGAAGCCTTTGAAAGATTTCTCTTGTGAATTTTGATGGAACAAAATGGTGATTTCCTTAACATAAAATGATACATTTAATTACTATTTTAAAGCAAGTCCCAACATTTCAAAATAAGAATCTTGGCCATAAAGTCATGCTGCATAAAGTGCTGTGCAAAAGAGCATTACCAAAGCATTCAGAAATGTTACAGTGGTTTCCAGAATGGTTCTAGAAGCCAAAGATCCTGGAATGACACTCAATAAAAACCAACAGCCTAGAATTGGTATCTGGATATAATACAACATGTATTCTCTCTGGCTTCCAACCCCACAGCATTTCAGTAGAAATTACCTTTCTGGGCATAAGCATCTCAGAAGTAGACATCCCCTACTGGTAAAAGAAGCAAAAAGCTTCCCATCCATAAATGTAACCTCCATCTCATGACCCAACACCAAAATTAATTTTCTAGGTGTGGGAAAAGATAAATCATGAAGTTTCTTTTATAAGTAGACTATTTTACAATGTCCCCCCTCCCCCAGAAGGATGACCCTGGCTATAGCATCCATGGACTATGACACAAACAGAAAGTCTGGAAATCCTGGCAGATGATGCCCACAGACAGAAAATGCCAATGGAGGCTGAGAAAGCAAGGTTGAGATTCAATGCCCTGACAACTAGATACAGGCCAGGGATTTATCCATCTATCCTTTGGAAGTACTTTCCATCGACAGCCGTGATCACTCTCCCCATGATTCTAGTCTGCTTTTCTATTGCTGTGATAAAAAAACACTGACCAAAAACAGCTTCAGGGAGAAAGGGTTTATTTGGCTATGGGTTACAGTTCATCCTGGGGAAAAGCCACCTTGGGAACTCAAAGCAGAAGCTTGAAACCACAGAGGAATGCTGCTTATTGGCTTGATTTCTATACAACCTAGGCAAGCCCACCTGCTCAGAATGGCACTGTCCACGGAGGGCTGGGCCCCCTCCTCCATCAATCAGCAATCAAGAAAACGCTCCACAGACATGTCCACAGGCTAATCTGACAAAGGCAGTTCCTCCAGTTCCTCAGTTGAGAGTCTCTTTTCCCAAGTATGTCTAGATTTGTGTCAAGTTGCCAAAAATAGAACCAGTACATCCAGTGTTTTTGAAATCTTCTAGATCATAATTTGGTTAGCTGGTTACCCCTCTAACCTGACCAAAACGGAAAATTAACTAGGATCTAACTATGGTTTTTCCATGTATCTGGTGAGCCAATTTATCTTGATCAAATTGATCCTTTCAGTATTCTTTCTTGGCAATTATTAGTTACTAATAAAGGCAGAGATGGAGATTAAAGACATAGTATTTCTAAAAGTGTAGTTATTTTTAAAATTTCAGCTATCTTCTGTATGTGCTAAAGATAAAGGAATATGGTCAACTTAGCCATGCAGGAATAAGCACCACCCATGCCACAGTGACTCTCATTTCGTTATTTACAAGAAACATTAAACAGAGCAGAGAGGAGAAACAGTATCCCTGTGTGTATTTCTGTTGAGGGACGACTGCAACTCAGAAGCTTTCTTCCTTTACAATATGTGCGGGTCCAAGGTCGCGGTGAGCTGATCGTCTACCACAGAAATGAAGACAGTAACTCAGTGAACTGATAATCTACCACAGAAATGAAGACAGTAACTAGGTGAACTGATCGTCTACCACAGCAATCAAGACAGTAACTCGGTGAGCTGATCGTCTACCACAGAAATGAAGACAGTAACTACATATTTGATGCTTCCTCACAGTTGTTTATTTTCTCATTTTTTGTATTTTTGTTGAGGTTTTCTTTTCTTTTTAATAATTGTAATAATACTAAGTACTAGGTTTCATTGCAGGTTCTACATACATATGTGTCCTCACACTCATTCTCAGTCATTTCCTTCTCCACTGTTCCTACACGCTCCCTCACCCCTACAGCTGGTTCTTTACCTGGGTTAGTTTCTCCACTTTCGCTTCCCAAAAGTAAGTGTATTTCTTTATTATATTTTCTGCCTCTCTTAAGATATCTTCCTCTCCTCCCATGAGCTCCTTTCTAGACTCATGACCTACAATCACACACATAAATAATATAAACACACATACATACACACACACACACACACACACACACACACACGGTTAAAGGTCTGTCATATATGGCCTTTATGTTGAAGAACTTTATTTCTATTCATGTTTTCTTCAAGGCTTTCATCAATAAAGGGATACTGAACTTTGTTGAAGGCCTTTCCAGCATCAATTGAGATGATCATGTGATATATCTCCTTAAGTATATATATATGATGGATTATATGTAATGATTTGTGCATGTTGAATTAACAGAAATGAAGGCCCATTGGCGGTGGCTCACAGATGAGTTAAAAAGGGTTTTGAATGTATAAGATAATCAGTGTAAAGGTTTCCTTTTATCAGGTGGAAAGGAAGAGCTAACAAAAAGCTTTTAAGTCAGTAGACTAAGTGTTCTTACTTGGATTTAGAGTTAATTGTCAAATCAGTGGTCCTTTTTGACCACAGTGACTCAGAGAAATCAACTAAATGCTACCTAAATCATAGCTGTAAATTTCTCAAGCCTAGGACTTCTTATTTAATCATTAAAAAATAATTCTCCTTCTTTCATATAATTAGAATAACAACTGTCAAAGGAATGGCCATACCAATCATTTTAGTCACTGATTGAGACCACAGAGGGGCTGAATGTACATAATAACTCATGTGACCATTCAGGTAAACACAACCTAAATTCCACTTGACAAAGTACCCATTTTTGGTAAAGCCAATAAGTAAATATGGCATGGGCTAGAGGCCTCACAAACATCACTCTTCCTTTTACCACCAGTCCTTGCTGTGGGATGGTCTGTATGTCAAATTACTCTGATTGGTTAGTAAATAAAACACTGATTGGCCAGTAGTCAGGCAGGAGGAAGTATAGGCGGGACAAGGAGGAGAAGAATTCTGGGAAGTGAAAGGCTGAGTCAGAGAGACACTGCCAGCTGCCACCATGACAAGCAGCATGTGAAGATGCCGGTAAGCCACGAGCCACGTGGCAAGGTATAGATTTATAGAAATGGATTAATTTAAGATATAAGAACAGTTAGCAAGAAGCCTGCCACGGCCATACAGTTTGTAAGCAATATAAGTCTCTGTGTTTACTTGGTTGAGTCTGAGCAGCTGTGGGACTGGCTGGCAGGTGACAGAGATTTGTCCTGACTGTGGGCCAGGCAGGAAAACTCTAGCTACAAGTCCTTGCTTTTGGACTTTGATTTTTTTTTTTTTTTTTGGTTTTTCGAGACAGGGTTTCTCTTGTGTAGCTTTGCGCCTTTCCTGGAACTCGCTTTGGAGACCAGGCTGGCCTCGAACTCACAGAGATCCACCTGGCTCTGCCTCCCGAGTGCTGGGATTAAAGGCATGCGCCACCACCGCCCGGCTTTGGACTTTGAGTTTTTAGCTCTGGAAACTTCTGCAGTGTTTTAAGAGCAGGTGTCCCTTTATCACCTGACTTCTGAACTGAAGGTGGGACATCTGTGCTTAGTTATAAGCAGATGCCTTTCAAAACATCTGGGCCAAATAAAGAACCTTTGTCTCTTTGCTACTAAAAATGACTGGTCTGCAAATTTCAGTAGATGGAGCCACACAGTATATAATTAATACTGAAGACAAAAATGGAAAATTAGTAAATTAAAAAAACTGTAATAGAACTTGTGTCATTGGTTTTAGGGAGAAATACTGAATAAGATTTTTGAGTTTTAATTTTTTAGTCAATAAGATTAGTTCCTTGACACTTCCATACATGTGTATAATGCATTTTAACTACTCTCACTCTTAACCCTTCTTAACTCTCTCCTGTCAATCCCTATAAATCCTTCCCTGTAGTCATGTCTTTTTGTTTTGTGTTGTGAGCCACCAAGCTTAACCAGTGCCATCTGAGTGATCATGGGTTTGGAACTGTCCATTGGGGTCTGGCAGGCTCACCAGTGGGTACATAAAGACAATGACTCTTCCTTTCCCAGAATCTATCTGTAGCTCTTAGTTCAGCATGGAGGGTGTGGTTGTTTGAATGAGAATGGCCACCATAGACTCATATATTTGAATACTTGGCTCCCAGTAAGTGGAACTGTTTGGGAAGGGTTAGGAGGTATGGCCTACTAGGAGGAGGTGTGTCACTAAGGGTTGACTTTGAGGTTTCAAAAGACTTGCACCTTTCCCATGGCTCTTTCTGTTGCCTACTTTGCATTTTGAGATGTGAGCTCTCAGCTGTTCCTGCTGCCACGCCTTCACTCTGCCATCATGGACTCTGACTCTCTAAAACCATAAGCTCAATTAAATGCTTTCTTTCATAAATTGCTTTGGCCATGATGTTTTATCACAGCAATAGAAAAGTAACTAACACATAGATTAGAACCCCATGAAGCCTCCCACATCCAGGAATGATGATTGACAGAGCCAGTCCTGAGCAGGCCAAAGGCAGACAACCATAGCTGCTGTGAGTCTATGACTGCAGTATCTGTGCCCTGCCTGGAAGATGGCTTTTCACAGCTCTTCTCTCTATCTTCTAGCTCTCACTGTATAGGTATTTCTAAAGATGGAAGTTGAGAGGTTTGTTTTATCTTAAGCACCTTGTACCCTTACAGAATCTTTAAAATAGAGAGCTATACAAAACATCTATTGTTCTTATGACAGTTCAATTAATTAATACAACATGGAAACAAGGGCTCTTCTTTTTCTTCCTTGTCCCCTTTCATTACTGGAGCATTATCAGCTCTTTCAGTTCTCCTGGACACATCTTTAATCCAGCTACCCGCCACAGCAGGAGTCTCCTTCAGGCCTAAAAACCCAAGTCCTCCTGCTGTGGCAGTTGTGAGTTCTGTTGACTTTGTAAATTTACCAGGTCATTAGAAAGTTGGGAACTCTTCACTTCCTTCATTATATCAATCCCTCAATACAACCACAGCCCTTCTAACATGCCTCCAACTGCTCCTTATCCATTTAACTTCTTTCTGTTGTTTCTTCCTAAAGACAGCATCAAGTTTTTTAAACTACTCATGTTGGCAATGTTTTCAATAAAGTTTGTACACAGTAAAAAAAACTTCTCTCAGTTAGCAAGTAAATAGGGATGTGTCAGAAAGAACATTAGGATAATTCCTATAATAAACACATTAGCCAATTTACACAGAGGAATGATCTTGTAATGTTCACATTTCTTTTAGACTGCATGTCCATCCATATCTGCAGTGTCTCTGTGCCTAAATAGACAGGAAGAGAAAAGGGGAAGCCTAATGGAGAAGATGGATATAAAAACATACAAACCACTCTCTATAATGTACACAGTTACAAAAGGAAGTGTAGGGATGGGAGGAATTCATAATCTACTTCTGTACAAATCAGGTCATATGACTAGCCAAATTAATTTCATCAGTACTCACAGATCATATAAAAGATGGACCTTAGAGTCATAATTCTTGAAGGGGTTCTTAAGTAATGGTTCCATATGACAGATGAATAATGTCAAGTCCCCTTTCATCCAGCACTCTATGTCCCAGTTTACACCTGCATTAAAAATAAACCGCATTAAACCTCAAAAACACTCTGAACAACCCAAAGAGAAGCACTAAATTGAATTTAGCAGCATTCTGACACTACTTGTGCTGCCCATTCCGAGAGGGGAGAAACAGGTCCTACTAGGAGTGTGTTTGCATGAGCCAATCGGTGCCTTCAACCATCAGTCAGTTTAGTACCTTCCACTCCCCGTCCCGCTGCCCTGCCCCAACTGGTTCTGAATCAGAGAATTCAATTCCATCACTATTTCTCAACTTGTTTTTAATCTCAAGCTTCCCAAACAGGACATGACTCATTTTTATTTATCTTAGTTAATGTTTACTTTCCAAAAGAAATCGTTACATCAAGACAACTACCGGTAACCACTGGTAACTCCAGCTCCCAGGGACTGGAGGCCATCTTCTGGCCTCCATGGGCAACCAAACACACGTGCCATCATTCACACAGACAGACACATATGTATAAATAAAAATGAAAGTATATATATATATATATATATATATATATATATATATATGACTAACAAGGCAAAACTAACTTAAGACAACACTAACGTATTTCTCCAAATGAGAAGTATTTCTAACTATTGGGTACCTTGTGTGAAGGAGAAACCTATAAGCAAAATAACAAATTGAAATCTTTGGTAGCCACAACTTACCCTCCTAATTTTAGTCACAAAAACTTCAATTTACTTAAAAGTTGTTACCCATTCAACTTTATAATATAAAGTTGAAATACATAGTATGGTAATCATTTCCCCTAAAAAAAGGAGGGTAATGATATTTTTATCATTCAAAGCTCATTATTAAGACTCTGTTCATTCTTAGCAAATTTAATAATCAATAGATTGACTAATATATTCTCTTACTAATTAAAAAACTTCATTCAAAAATGACACTAACATTTATGATCTTAATTGGAATTATTCCTACTAACTTGTTTTTAAAATCTAGTTTTATAACATAATTAAGTTTTATCATTATGCTTTTTGTAATGATTTATTTTGTTTTATTTCTGTGTGTGTGTGTGTGTGTGTGTGTGTGTGTGTGTGTGTGTGTGTGTGTAAGTGCACCAAAGGCACAAAAGTTCACAGAGGCCAGAAGAGAGCATCAGATCACCTGGAACTGGAATTAGAGGTATTCATGAGTCTTCTGATGTGAGTGCTAAGAACCAAACCCAGGTCCTCTGCAAGAGCAGCAAGTGCTCTTAAACACTGAGCCATCTCTCCAACCCCTTCTTACTCTTAAACTGATTTCAACATGGGGTGTTTTTTCCCACATAATCAAAGTGCTAAGCTGAGTAGGTGGGGAACATCTGGCAACATCTGAAGATTTCTTTCATTTGATTTCGTTGTTGAGACAGGATCTCACTTTGTAGCCCAGGCTGGTCTGGAACTCACAGTCCTACTGTCTTTGCCTCTCCCGTGCCACTTTGACAGGCTGGAGACATTTATTACTGGGTAGAGACTAGGGCTACCATTAAGCATTCTGCAGAACAGAAGTCAGCCTGAAGAATTATCTGGACTGAAGGGTCATTAATATCAACTGGGAAATCCAGCTAACACCACACAAAAGTCCTTACTCAGGTGTGCCTATCCTTCCCTACTTGGGGTCTTTCCATATAATTGAGTCAATTGAGTCTTCTCTGCTCCTTCAGAAGACTTAGAAATAGTTTTGTTCCTTCAATTTTCACATACAAAATTAACTAAGCTGTCTGCTTTCATTATGCGTTTTTCTTAAGACAACAATTAAACTCAATCATAATAACATATTCTTTCAGGGAGATTCTTTGCCTGCACAATCATTATTATTTGTAAACATTTTAAAAATTTTGCTACTTTGACAGCGCTGTTAGTAACTTGATATTTTATCTATTTAAAGTGTGTTTTTTTTTTTCTGCTTCTAAGAAAAATTTAGACTCTAAGGAGTGTACTCACAAGTAAAAGAGTTCCTTTAATGACAGTTTTATAAGCTATTAAATGATCAGAGCATACTGACTAGTCACACAATGAATCCAAATTTTAATACTATATAAAATTTATACTATATGTGAATTACATAATAAGCTATCTAATTCATACACGTTTTAGAGAATTAAAACATTTTGATGGATACAGGCACAACACAACAGTGTACACTTGGGACACGAAAGTACTTACCTAGCTGGCGAGAAACTAAAGCCTTTACCGTTGAAGCTAGGGCCTTCCCTTCTGTGTTGCCTGCTTGCACGGAGCAGTTTTTACCTCGCTCATTCCCAAAGCAACAATGGAAGATGGTTTTGGATAACTCAGAAACGTAGACACTACTTGCATTGACGTTAGTTTCAACAACCACTTCAGAAGCCCCACTCAACGCTGAAGCATTCTTTGGGATTCCAGCAGGTGAAAGAAAGGAGTCCTCTGTTGTATTTGGTGGTGCACAGAACAACTTAAATCTCCAGGGGGAAATGGGATACGCCAGGTTAAGTGCAGCTATCACATAAAGAAATTCTGTCAGGACAGTAAAAAGACACAGACAACAAGTGATCGTTTTTGACAAAGATGTGACTAGAAAGTGCTTGAGATTAGATGGTGCAGTACTCATAAACACTTAAGCTTTAGAGTGCTGAGTAGTCAGTACCTAATGAATGAGTAGTCAGGACCACCTTCCAGTGTAGAAGACTTGAGAACTTGATATATTTACTGAATTAATGCCGTTCTCTGGCACCTCCCCTTTTGGAAATTTCTGCATCAGTTTTCTTTACTAATCTGACAAGTTTATATTTTAGTATGAGAAAATTTACATTGATTCTCTTCCTTTTTATAATAAAATCACTCTAACTTTTGGAATAAATAAATATCTGGATGTTTAATTCTATCGCTAAGCACTAAAGCACTCAGTACTCATTGGGAGAGTCACAACATTATGTTAACACTTTTCACTAAACACTTTCAGAGAAAGTTTGCCTTTGACTTAAAGATAGTTGCAAGGTCTCTTGAACCTTCCCAGGAGCCTCCAGATGTATGATGTCCTACAGGAAATGCCCCACCCACACCCCAGGAAATGATGCAATCAACAGACCCCCCCCCCCTCCAGGAAACTCACACTGCAGGTAAATCATCACTTTTTAAACAGAAAACTACAGGCATTCACAGCACTGCACCCCAAAAGCCTCAGATTTTAAGCTAATCTTTAAGTAAAAAATGTTTGAAAATAAACAATTGACTCTCTACACTTCTTCATTTTTATAAATGAATCTGAATGATCTGATGACTTTCTCTCTGTATATATTCACTTATGCACTGTGAGTATTCTGAGAATTGTACATGGAATGAGAGTTTTTGAAGAATTAAATGTAACAAAGTGTAAAGAAACAGAAGCAAACAGAATGTTCTTTGGTGTCTAAATGGATAAAGTGCATAATTCAGACAAAGGCATAATATTCAGTTCAAAGGAGGATAAAATCAAGCCAGGAAAAGACACAGGAAATTTAACCATCACAATGACACAATCTGTATGACTCCAGCAAGGATGCTGGTCCCCAGGATGTAAGCTGAGCAGAGGGGTGAAAAAACAGGATATGGAGACAGGTAGACAGAGACACTATTCCGTCTGATTCCATAGTAGAGGCGAAACGTCATCATGCATTTGTCCAAGGCCACAGATGGACAAAAGTGAACCCTGATGTCAACTATAGACTTTAGATGGCAATCATCCTCAAAACACAGGGAAAGAATCTTTAAAAAATACACTTACAGAACATTTGTAGTTCCAGCACCTCAGGAGGCTGAGGCAGGAAGATCACTGGAGCCATCAGTTTCAAGACCAGCCTGGGCAACATTGTGAGACCCCTGTCACAACAGAAAAGGAAAGGGATAAAAAAGAGGGGATGGTCTCATTTATAATAACTACGTTTAAAAAAATGTGTCAAGGAAGTGAAAGGTTTCTACACTAACTATAGAACACGAATGAAAGAAATTAAAGACAAACGGAAAAATGCTCTATTTTCATACAATTGAAAGATAGCTATCTTTAAAAAGTTTTCCACTGTCCAAATCAATGCACAAATTCAATGTAATCGCCAATAACATTCTTAACAGAAAGTAAACACTACAAAAGTTCATGTGAAACCACAAAAGACCACCAAAAGCCAAAGAAACCGTGATCAAGAAAAAAGCTAGCTCCAGCCAGGCATGGTAGCACATGCCTTTAATCCTAGCACTTGGAGGCAGAAGCAGGCAGATCTCTGAGTTTGAGGTCAGCCTACTCTACAGAGCAAGTTCTAAGACAGTCAGGGATATAGACAGAAACCTTGTCTTGAAAAAAAAGAGCAGAGCTGACTCCAAACACAGGACCAAGTCACTTGAGTAAAACAGCATGATGCCAAAAAATGGACGCTTGAATCAACGGAGCAGGATCAAGAACTCAGAAATAAATCTGTGCACCTAGAACCAACTAAGCTTCAACAAAACTGCCTGCCATAAGTTCCCTGAAACGTTAATGGTCTCTTTAGTAAACAGCACTGGAAAAAAAAAAAGGGTATTCATTGGAAAAAAGAAAAAAGAAACTCTACTCCCATCTTTCATCATATATAAAATAACAACATGGATCAGCGGCCTAAATAGCAGCCCTGCAGCTATGACAAGACTAAAATAAAGCTGAGAAACACTGACACTGAGCTATGCGATATTTTCAGACATATTCCTAAGTGATAGGCAATTGCAGCAAAAAAATAGACAAAGATTATGTCCAACTCTGAGGAGCTTGACTACAAAGGAAATATTCCACAGAGTGACTGTCCAGATGTCAAACTACAGAATGGGATAACAAGTCTATAAACTGTGTGTTGCATATGGGATTAATATGCAAAATAAACAAGAAACCCCACACCCGTGTAGCACTAATTGAACCTGGTGGGTTAAAAAGAAAAGGAGGATATGAGATTGGGAGGGACATGTATTTATTGGGATTATGGAGGTGGGGGAGTTGAATATGACAAAGATTTACCATAGATATGTATGAAATTCTTAAAGAATTAAAAGTACTCTAAAAATAACCCTATTTTAAGACATTCAAAAGACACAGACAAACATCTGCCAAAAGAAGATACACAAGGGGCTGGAGAGGTGGCTTGGCCATTAAAAGCACTTGCTGCTTTTCCAGAAGACCCGGGTTCAATTCCCAGCACATACATGGTGGTTTACAAAGCTCTGTGACTCTAGTTTCAGAGAATCAGAACCCCTTTCTGTCCTCCATAGGTACCAGGTATGCACGTGATGCACAGATACGCATGCAGGCAAAACACTCGTACCGTAAAACAGAAGGAAGTCTATATACAAGTGTCAACGGGTATGTGAGAAAAGGCTCCTCCTCACTAATCAGCACATAAGTCAAAATCAAAATCACAATGATACAACACCCCACTCCTGTTAGAAAGCAGTTCTCAAAAAGACAAAACTGACAAGCATTAGCCAAAGGAAGAAGAAAGAAAAACCCTCACACATTGTTAATGGGAGTGTACACCAGTACAGCCATTAGGGAAAACGGCATAGAGGTGCCTCAGAAACCGAAAAACGTGGCCCAGCCATGGTATTATGGGATGTCTATTAAATAAAACGAAATCACTCATGTTGATCACAGCACTGTTCATGATATAGAGTCAACCTAAGTATTAACAAATAAATGGATAAAGGACCGTTTATGTACACACGTTTGCACTGCCCAGCTTTTCATTTCTATAATGAAATGTTGGACACAGCCTAGCTTTACAATAAAAGGGGCTTAGTTTTGGAGACTGAAAGTCCAAACAACACAGTAAATACTCACGGAAGGCAACCTGATGGTGTGAGCATCAATGGCAGGTGCATACTATGGTGGCAAACAAGTGAATAAACCTCCAGTCAAGAGCAGACAGCTAGATAAAGCCAGGCTTGTTTGATAGGATGATGCTTTTATGAGAACTCAAGGAGTCACAAGCCCCAGAGTGTGTAAAGACCACCCACTAGGACCCAGAATTTAAAGGCTCCACAACACTTCCTGACACCATCATCCAAGGACCAAATCTCCCATCACAATGGATCATGGGAGACAATCAACTTACATCCACTCTATAGCAACAGATACTCATCCATAGAAAGAAGGAAGCTGCCATTCTCAATACAAGGAGGGCATATGTTAGGCACAGAAAGGCAACCACCACATGATCTCATGGCCATGTGAATTCTAAATGAATTGACCTTAAACAAGTAGAGAGCAGAATGTGGATCATGAGGGAGCAGAGGAAGTTGTAGATGAGTTAGTCAAATGATACATATATTTATACCTAGACAGGAGGATGGTCAAAGATCTAACACACAGTGTGTCACCTACAGATAGCGACAATATATACATTCTTGGAAAACGGTAGGGGAGCAGATAGTAAGTGCTCAAAGCACGAAAATGATAATGTGAAATAATACAGTTATCAGTTAATGTCAGCTCTCCATATTTACAGACTCCAAAACTTCCTACATGATAAATACGTAGTAACAAAACACAAATACATTAAAATTACAAATGAATTTGACAAAGTCTAGGCACTGAAAACTAAATAATAAACCAGGTTTCCCTATGTTAAAAAAAAAAGTCAAGGGCAATGTATGGCTAGTTTCAAACAGGACAAGTTATGGTTCACTCCAGCTACAAGACCATTAAAACAAACAAACAAACAAAACAAAACAAAAACATCTAAAGAAGCTTCCTCCGAAGGGCAAGTCTACAATGGGTAAGAGGAGGGACAGGAATGTATTTAATTGTCTTGAAAAGTTGTGGTATTCAGTGACCATCTCAAACATATGCACCATTCCTTGATGATATGCCCTCAGAGCATCATACTGTCATTACTACAAAGGTGTACGCCTGTCTTTATATATGTGAATGTAGGGGTGTGTGTGTGTGTGTGTGTGTGTGTGTGTGTGTGTGTGTGTGTATGTGTGTGTGTGTGTGTGTGTGTGTGTGTGTGTGTGTATTTCAGACCTTTAAACTTAGACACCATTGGCTCCCCTGGGTCTGTAGTTTTCCAACGGCAGATTTTAGAACCACTCAGCCTTTGCAATTACGTGATCTAGTTGCTTATAAACATCTTCACACGTGCACATGTGTGTGCACACATATGTACACACGTCATCACCATCAGTTCTGTTCCTCTATGGAGCCTTACCACACAGCTAGAAGTCTATTACATTTTAGAAAGTTCTAAATATTTGTCTAAGACCAATAAAACCCAACAACAAGGTAGTTGGAATGTATAAACTAAAAATCTCACCAGAAACATAGCCAACTTCCCAAACACACACACACACACACACACACACACACACACACACACACACACACACAGAGACACATACACACAAAATCAAATAAATAAAACCGAAACACAATGTTATATTTGTCTTACTTGACAGGGTAAAAGGTGAAAGAAAGGTAACATGCATTCCTGGTGGAACTACAGAAGAGCAGCTATTTATAGGCATGGGTTGGGACCACATGACACCAAAACTGCTGTTCAATATAAAAGATCCCTTTTAGAAATTCATCTACAGAAATATCCTTCCAGTTATACAAAGGAGCATGTAACTTACCCCAGTGTAACAAAACCACATAGAATTTCTGACAAATCATCTTACTTCAGATATATTCACCTGGAAAACAATAAACCAAAAATAAAACAATGCACATAGAAAAACTCACATGTATTGGCCGTCTATGAAAAATACAAAAGGAAAAATATTATAAATAAGTCTTCAAACTTCAATGCTCTAATACCTAGGGTCAATATTACAGAATGATTTCACATTAAATTATAATTTTTGTGATGCATATGCATTCTTACAAAGTAAAAAGAACAATAAATAATTAGGATTAAAAAGTCACTCTGTTTCTTTATGCCACACAACCCAGGGTAAGTATTGCAGGATAAGACTGAATTCTCAGCTAAGCAAGTGTTCACAGTTTTGATCAAATACGTAGTAGAAAATCTAATGACCATTTATACTAGCATGGTCAGGTTTTTATTGTCATCCTTATTTTACCTTATTTTCTAAAGTTATTGGTATAATACTACAAAGCCAAGCAGTTACGGCACAGGTAACAACTTTACATTCAATTTCAATAAAGGGAGAAAAAAATTGCAAAATGCCTTTGTAAACATGTTAATTTTCAGATAAAGTCATGTTGATATCAGAGAAATCCAAGGAATATCTGATGGATTAAAACTCCCCAATACTAGGGATAACTTCAGATAATGTTTCACATAAATTCTACTCAATCTGAAATGAAGAAATACACTGCACATAAGGTTATTTCTTCTGCTGCCATGAGTTAGAATGATAAAATTTTAATATATTGGGCTTGGAATTGTGATGAAACTCTACATACTCTCTCCTCTCTCTCTCTCTCTCTCTCTGTGTATATGTATGTGTATGTGTGTGTGATGTGTGTGTGTGTGTCTATGTGTGCAAACCAGAGGTCAACATCAGCTGTCTTCCTCTATAACTCTATCATTTATTTTTTGAGACAGGCTCTTTCTCGTTGAACTTGAAACTCACTACTTCAGCTAGACTGGCTGGCCAGCAAGTCTCTGGGATCCTCCTGTCTCCACCTCCCTGCATTTGGGTTATAGACATGTGCTCCCCCATTATGTAATGAATTCCTCTAAGATAAAACATTTCATCTTTGAGGGGAGCTTGTTAAGAAACAGGATGTCCTAAGGGAGGTGAAAAAATTTATCCTACAGGGAATCTCTTTAAACTTAGGAAGTAAACAACTCAAAAGCTTCAGGAAGTTCCTGAAACTGGCCAGATTCACTAAGTCCCTCTTTCTCCAAGGATATATAGCAGCAAGGACTGCTGAGAGATACTCTCAGACAAGCCTAACTGCTCAGAAAAAGCAGACCAGCCAACCTGCCTGGAAGAGGCTAAGAGCACATGAGCGGCCTGAAAGAGGCACTTTCCAGTTCGCTAAGCTGTCTGCCAGTTGTCCAGTGTGCTCCAGGTTGACAGTGTTCATGAGTGGATACCCAGGCTCAGATGGGCTTTGGTGATGTAGCTGTCATTGAGTCATCTCTGCATTTGTAAATACCCCCTCACCTGAACCCCCATTGGTAACCCCAATAAAACTCATCAGTTGACTGAACTGGGCTTTGGTGGTGTCCTTATTTACTCACTCTCCACGGGGTGAGTAAACTTTTGTCGTCTCTCCAAGAGTAGTGCCAATGCCAACGTGTACTCTACCCTCTGAATCCCATTTCAGCCTTCCCTGTGATCGCAAATTGAAATTCAGTCTATTGTGTGGTGTATTTTGAAGTGAGAAGCCCTGAATTGGGTGTAACAAGTCTTAGGTGCAAGTTTGGGTTCTTCTAACCAGCCTGAGGACTTCGGGTTTTAACTCTGCCTCCCAATTAGTTTGCAAATCTGACTGTTGGATGATTTCTGCAACACTTTCCAGAGCTGCCTTTAACTGGGAGTTTTATTTTAAAATAGAAATAACATCTTCACAACATACACTGCTATAAATTATCAAGAAACATGTTTCATATGAGGAACAGCACCAGTAGATGGGTAAAGACACCATGGTGTGTTAGTTTCCAACTTTGCATATTCTTAGGGACCCTAGACATGTATAAGCCATTTGTAATCTAATACATTTGCTGCAATATATTTGTTTTTCAAACCCTGCTTTTCATCAGAACTCTGGTTCTTTATCCACTAACATCACAAGGGTTCTTTGAAATCTCTAGAAACCAGCTCAGCGCTTGGAGTCCTCATGACCTAATTATAAGAAATGTATGCAAGACACACACACATACCATTTTTATATTACCCATTCCTGGTATCAGACTTCATCAAAATAAACCCAAGGAGAATATTCATAATCAGGATGTGTCATGAACACAATGCATGGCTGGGTTGCCTTGGTAAACTAACCGTAATTCAGTCCCAAAACAGATTTAATTCACATTTAAGTAACCCATCCACTAAGCGACCAAATGCATCAGTTGTTTTCTTAGATAAGAAGGCTTAGCCTGTGTTCACTGTCCCATGCAAAGCAGAAACTATTCCTACAATGTTAATTCGTGCCACCAGCTTCCATTTGTATATGATAGAGAAACAATTACAAATGTGAATGGACATTCAGTCTGTGAAAGTGGCTTCTTATACAGATTCAATGAGAGAAATATTTATGTGCACCCAAACCAAAAGGAATTTAAGGACATTTACAAAAACACAAACATTACATAAAAACAACAGAATTTTAAAACTATGATGAGGAATAATAAGCAAAAGACGGACATAAAAGATGTGCCAAATGGCCTATATAATATAATGTTTATAATCAGAGACTAGTTCTGCTACCAGCCTTGGTCAGACAAGCTTTTTTTTTTTTTTTTTTTTTTTTTTTTTTTTTTTTTTTTTTTTTTTTTTTTTTGTGTGTGTGTGTGTGTGTGTGTGTGTGTTGGGCAGCAGTTACTGCTGGTCAAAGTCCAGAGAATAAGTGCTCGGGCCCAAATGGGATATCGATACCACCCCTCACTCATGTTCCTACAAGTAACCCAACTAAACTATTCGGCATTAGCAATAAGAGAGCAATAGTTGGTTCAAGAAAGAAGTTTGGCATACAAAAGAAGAGTTTCAGGAATGAGGTTTAATATGAGGTAGGTCCTGAAGACCATTATATATTATATACACGTGGGAAAAACATAACGAAACCTTTTGTTATATCTAAGAAATATGTACTAATAAAGGATTTTTTAAAAATCAAGCAAAGAGGGAATTAATGATAAGTTGACCAAAATAAGTCTAACACGGTAAACAGCATTCATTTGAATATGTTTCCTAATAACAAGTCAGAGTTTCCATACTTGCTGACGTCAAATAAATTCACAGTTCTTAACAAAAAGGGTGCAGATAATCCTAACACCAGACCCGTGGGCCTCTTTTATAAGGACATTACTACTATAAATGAGGTATTTACCTTTAATCATATCCTTAAAGGCCTCATTGTTGTGTGTGTGTGTGTGTGTGTGTGTGTGTGTGTGTACACGCACGCACGCACATGCCCACATGTATACGTGCGAAAATGGAGACCAGAAGTCCATGTCAGATGTCTTCCTCAATTAATTGCCCACCTTATGTTTTGGAGACAGGGTCTCTCACTCGGACCTGGAGCTTACCAACTAAGCTAGGTTGGCTGGCCAACCATTCCCAGGGATCCTCCTGTCTCCACCTCCAAAGTACTGAAATTACAAGAGAGAGCTTGCTGTGCTCAACTTTTACATGGGAGCTATGAATCCAAACTCAGGTCCTTGTGCTTGCACAGAAAGCATACCCCCACCCAAGGCCCACTTCTTTAGTACTTAAGATTCAGTAGATAAATTTGGGGCTGATACATTCACACCAACCCAATAGTCATTCTACACTGACAGTGAAAAGGAGCAATGTGCTTAGAAGTCATTTCAACAGAAGGCAGAATCAGCATCCCCACACGAGAACAGAACTCTAACATGGAAATGTGTCAGACAGAGTAGGCTGCACCATCACCATCATCAATGCTTGGAGTTCAGCCAGGAAAAAGGAAATAATTGAAAGTAATTGCAAAAGCCTCTCCCCCCTTTCTCAGAAATGTCAATCAAAGCCATCTATCTCAGGACTGGGGAGATAGCTTGGCGGGTCAGAGCTGGACAAGCAGAAGGACCTGAGTTCAAACACCCAGCACCCAAATAAAAAGCCATTCTAGCCCCAGGTTCTGTGAGAGATCCTGACTCAGAGGAATAAGGTGGAGAATGAAAGAACAGGACATCCAACATCCCCCTGTGGCTTCTATATACATACACAACACACACACACACACACACACACACACACACACACACACACACACACACCACATGCACACACATACCATATACAACACATACACATATACACACACCATCTATGACACACATAACACACACACCATATATAACACACACCATCTATGACACACATAGCACACACCCACCATATACAACACAGAGAGAGAGAGAGAGAGAGAGAGAGAGAGAGAGAGAGAGAGAGAGAGAGAGAGAAAGAGTTTTCCATATCTCCAGTTTAGCCTAGAAAGATTTTCAAGGAAAAACAAGCAAATTCTCACCACTATAGACATAATAAGTTACCACAGACTAGCCAACACTTAGATTTGGGTGGTGACATCTGTCTGTCCACTTCCAACGTGAACTAATTAATGAGAACACTCCAAGAAGACAAACTTCATAACCCAAAGAGGTGGGGCATCTTAAAAATAACCACTGGGTCACATTTGATCTATAATATTTCTTTTCAAAAGTTTATTGTGGCCTTCCCTAGGTTTCTCTGTTCTCCACTCACCTCCCCCCACCCCCACCCTCCCAATTCCCCAACCCCCCCACGCCCCACTCCCGGCCATCTCCTCCAGATCAGATTCAGAGGAGGAGCCTCCAGGTCACAGATTGCCGTTGAGGGGAGTGGAGGCAGGCACACACGTGGGTGGGCCATGGAACACGGCTTACTGGGTTGTGTGTACAGAATGTATGTATGATGTTTATGTGGTGTATGTACACATGTATTTGTGTGTGGTGTGTGTGTATATTATATGTACATATAAGTGTATGATATGGGACTGGAGAGATGGCTCAGTGGTTAAGAGCACTGACTGCTCTTCCAGAGGACCCAGGTTTAACTCCAGCACCCACATGGCAGCTTACAACTGTCTGTAACTCCAAGATCTGACAGCCTCACACAGACACACATGCAAGCAAAACACCAATGCACATAAAATAAATAAATTATTTTTTAAAGTGTATGATATGTATTATATGTATATTTATGTGGTATGTGTAGTGTTTGCATATTGTGTATGTGTGTGTGTGTGTGTGTGTGTGTGTGTGTGTGTTATGGGTGTCATCCCTTGTATATGATGGAGGTGATATATGTGTGTGTAGGGGGTGCATATGGTGTGTGTCTTGTGTATGTGTGTCATGTGAATACGTATGATGTATGTGTTGGATATGGTGGTGGTGTTTGTTTCTTGGCTCTTTTTTGGGGGCCACCACCCAGCTTCCAAATAAATTCACACATGGAGGCTTATTCTTACTTATAAGTACCTGGCCTTAACTTGGCTTAGTTTCTTGCCAGCTTTTCTTAATTTATCCCATCTACCTTTTGCCTCTGGGCTTTTCCCGTTCTCTTACTTCTGTAAGTCTTACTCTTACTCCGTGGCTTGCTGTGTAGCTGGGTGGCTGGCCCCTGGAGTCCTCCTCCTTCTCTGGCTCCTAGCTCTCCTCACTCCTCCATCTCTTTTTTCCTCCTATTTATCTTCTCTGTCTGCCAGCCCTGCCTATCCTTTCTCCTGCCTTGCTATTGCCCATTCAGCTCTTTATTAGACCATCGGTTTTTTTGACAGGCAAAGTAACACAGCATCACAGAGTTAAACAAATGCAACATAAACAAAAGTAACACACCTTAAAATACTATTCTACAACAAATTAATATTTTATTTCAAACTTAGTGTCTGAGCTTTGTGTTTTCAGGCCACAGAGAGAACATACCTAAGATGAGCCACTCCCTACAAAAAGAGAAAGAAAAACCATGGAGAAAATTTGAAAATGAAAGCATTTTCAGTATTCTTTCATATTGCCCTGTCATCTCAAGCCTGACAGCCTGAGTTCAGTCCCCAGGACCCTACTGAGGAAGGAAAGAATTGAGTCCCACAGGATGTCCTCTGACCTCCTCTCACATGCTGTGGCACATGCATGTGTGCACATATAAACAGACAAACAAAGTAATGAAAATTTAAAATAAATAATAATCTTAAGTGAATTCTTCCAGTGAGTATAGCGCTAAAATTTTAAATGGAGAAAACATTATTGAATAGTTAAGTAGGTATCTTAATCTCAGAAAAATGGTGGTGTGTCTTTAAAAATCTATGGTGTCTAATATTTAAAGAATTCAACTATTTAAAAAGAGTGAATCAGTGATGTTACATTTGCTTAAAGTTCATAAAAGTTTCTAAAAAGTGAATATTTGCTTGCCCTTTCCCTGAAGAGTAGGGAGGAATGTAGAGCCCACTGTAAGTCAGGGAGATGTGTGAGATCAGCCATGGGGAGCAGCAAGAGGCAACAGGAAATCCTACGGAAGAACTGATTCATAAGTTTGGGATGTGTTATCAAAAGACGAGGGAGCCATGAGCCCCAAGCACTACTTTCTATGGACTGTGTTCTACCTTCTATCAGTTCTATGAGAAAGTCCTTCCCTCAGTCACACCTGTGACAAGCAGCATTGCTCCAAAATCCAAGGTCATTAGAGAAATACCCAGGTACCTCCCACATGGGCCTCATATGATTAATACGCATGATTTTAAAGGATGCACCTTATAAACATAATAGCAATTGCAATTAATGAGTATTTGTATATGTGCCGGTGGGCTTTCTCTCTGAGTAAAATGAATCAGTGGTGTTATTCTCTCTTGCTCTGTCTCTGTCTCTCTGTCTCATCTCTGTGTCTGTGTGTGCATCTCTCTCTGTCTCTCTGTCTGTCTGTCTGTCTGTCTCTCTCTCTCTCTCTCTCACACACACACACACACACACACACACACACACACCATAACTATGTATGTGCACGATTTGTCTTTTTTCATTTCCTAGACACTGAGCAGCTTGGCTCAGAAATTCTCTTGGTGGATATGGAATACAATTGTTCAATTATCTCATGTTTATGGTTTCTTAATTTTCATAGGTTAGACACCCAAATCACAGCTGTCAGTCGAGGGAAAATGAGGAAATACAATTCTGGGAAAAACTAAGTTGTCCTTGCCCTCACAAGACAACATTTGGTAACAGCTGTTCTTATACATGACTTCACATTTTTTAAAGCCGATTATAACATCATTACAAAAGCGCCTGAGAATATGTTTGGTTCAAATCTTTGGCTATTATTTAGTTTAAATATATATATCATGCTTAACAGGGTCTCACTATGCAGCTCTAGCTGGCCTGGAACTCCCTATGTAGACCAGGCTAGCCTCGAACTCACAGAGATACTCCTACAAATGCTGTGATGAAAGGTACATGCTACTGAGCCCTGCTTGTTTTGATTTGTTTGTTGGGGTTTGTTGTTGTTCTTTTGTGACTTAATAATTTGACCATTAGTTTTGTCCTCTAAACATTATTTTGCACTATGCACCCGAACTCTTACAGCTTCTATAGGTATAGCAGCTTCTATA
Organism: Peromyscus eremicus; assembly: GCF_949786415.1. Classification (NCBI taxonomy): domain Eukaryota; kingdom Metazoa; phylum Chordata; class Mammalia; order Rodentia; family Cricetidae; genus Peromyscus; species Peromyscus eremicus. The sequence continues at coordinate 116,096,020 of NC_081417.1, read as the reverse complement.
GGTCAAACATGTTTCCCAAATCACATGTGTCAGAAGTTCAGCCCAAAATACAGCAAAATTGGAAGGTTAAGGCTTAATGAGACTTGATAAGGTCAAATACTAGTTAACACTTGCTGGGCTATTTGGGGTTTGTTTATGTTTGGCCTTCTTGGCCTCTGTCTCACGCTTGCTTGCAACCTTGCCAGGCTGTAAGGCATCAAGAAGGGACCCCTAGGTACAGCCCCTTGCCATTGGATTTTCCACCTCCAGAATCCTGAGTAGACTATTATCTACACTGTCTTCATTATAAATTCCTCAGTCTGCGGCATTTTGTTATAACAAATAGCAGGGAGTATCGGAGGGAACAAGTGGGGGGGGGGGGCGGGGGTTGAAAAGAAGAAGAAAAGAACCTAAATATCCATTTGGGGGGAATCAATTTTGTAAATGTATTCTATTCATTCTCACAATTTGAATCTGAAAAGTCTCCCAGAGACTCTGATTTGAACACTTACTCCACAGCTGGTGTTTGAGGAGGTTCTGAAGGCTTGGGGGTGGGGGGGAGGACATCTAACTCAAGGAGGTGGGTTACTAGAGTTGGGTCCTATGGGGTATATTATCCCTAGCTGCTTCCTGGCCTTCCTCCACATGCTCCTGCCTCCGTGCTAGTCTGCTCAAGTGCATGGAAGCAAGCAACTAAGGACCTAATGCTCTGAAATCTTGATCTAAGTTAGGTTTTTCCTACCTTAAGTCGCGTCTACCATATATTTTGACCACAGACTCTCCAAAGTAATTAGCACCATCATCTAATGCAGCAGTTCTCAATCTGTGGTTCACGACACCCCCCCCTTTAGGGGAAGTCACATATTAAATATCCCGTATATTAGATATGTACATAACAATTAATAACAGTAGCAAAATTAGAGTTATGGAGTAGCAATGAAATAATTTTGTGGTTGGGGGTCACCATACCATGAGAAACTGTATTAAAGGGTCACAGCATTAGGAAAGATGAGAACCACTGAATTTCCAGCAACAAAAACAGAAAGTCAGAACAGTTAAGTCAGAACAGATCAATAGGAAAAAATAAAAAACTAAATAAAAAACTACCTGACCTATTCTGAGGCACACACCAGAGTTGAGACTGAACAAAACACACACACAAAATTAAAAATTCTGCCCTTGTGATGGTCTACTGGTAATGGGACTGATTTGAAAGCTGGAGATGAGAGAGACTGAAGACAGCGGATCATGAAGATTCTATTTGGAGCACACTGAATTAGAAATAAATTTCTACTGGACAGCCAAGGGAAGATGCTGAGCGGGAAGCTGGGAAAAGAGATCTGAGGCTCAGAGCAGGAAGCCAAGCCACAAACCATCACTTCCTGAGTCCTCAGCATACAGACAGAAATTCAAAGAAATTTTCAAAGAGGAGAGAGAGAAAAGAACAAACACTTAAGGAGAGGAAGGACCAGCAGAGCAGACAGAAAGGGTGCAGCCTGTGAAAAGGAAAATGGGGAAGCACACACAGTCCTGGATAGAAGGTAGAAGGGGGCTGCTGGGACAACGCTGTGAATCACTGAAACAGAGTGAACCCCGAGACCAAATGTCAAAGCTGATATCACCAGAGATCTGACAGTTCCACAGACCTGGGAGAGTACTCAAAACTAAAGTTGGATAGGAATGGGTTTAAGGGGGAAAAAAAGTAAAAACACAGAAAATATAAACAACTCTTTCATAGTATTTTGCTTTAAAGAGAAGAGAAGAAAATAACAGTATCACAGACATAATACATGGCCTAAATAATCTACAAAGGGGTACACTCAACAATCATATAAATTTTCTTTTAAAATAAGCCCAACTAGGCTTATGGTAAGAAAGAAGCAAGTAACAAGTCTGGATACTGTCAGGTTATCTATCCGCAAATAATGAGTGGAAAGGCATTTGTCTTATAATTGCCCATTGCAGTAATTCGCTGTATAGTTTATCAGGCAATGAATTAATTTTATGCCTTTCTCTCTATATTTGTCACAGTTCAAATGTTAAAGACTAAGATCACGTGGCAACAGACAGTATCACTACTGCATCCTAAAAATCACTTAGAAGAGCTGGATGTCACTCACTCAGTAGACTGCTTGCCTAAGAAGCCCTGGTTTTGATTCCCAGTACCCCATAAATGGGTGGTCCACACCTATAATCCCAGCACCCAGGCAGTAGAGGCAGGAGAAGTTCAAGACCATCCTAGGCTACAAAGTGAGTTTAAGGCCAGATTGGGCTATATGTTGTTTGTTTGTTGTTTGGGGGGGGGGGGTGCATGTGTGTGTGCATGTGTGTGTGCTTGAGAAGGAATAAACTATAAACAGATCAATTTAAATAGAAATGCCAAAAGCCTGTATTTATGAAGTCTGGCCAGTAGGTGAACATTTGCACTTTTCTAGTTTAATTAAAATTGGAATTTGTAAATCACATAAAATCTTAAGAATCTGAACTGAGCATAAGCCTTTTCTTCATTTTTAACTCCACAGGACATATTTTTTTAGTATGAGTATTTGCCTCTAAGGATAAAAAAAGAATGTAAAGCAGTATCTGCCAAGTGAATTCATTTATTTTGGCTTTCTTTTCTTTTCTTTTCTTTTTTTTTTTTTTCTGAGCATGTTTAGGTCTTATTTCCAAGACCTCCCACTTGACAAACACAAACCATTTGGTCCTATATTAGTGATCTAAGTCTGAAGCAATGACTGTTTTTTTCCTCGATAAATTCATGGGAGAAGAAAGCCTCACATTGCAAAAGAGGAAAGCGGCGCCTGCCAAGCACCACAAGCTCCCCCGAACCGTGAATGAGCTGGCCTGGATATGAGCAGCAGATGCCTGCAACATTCCAGTTGTTTTCCAAACAAGCACCAGCAGGGTATCTGAGTTCTAAGACTCCCTGGCTAATCAACATGGAATTCACTTCACTCTGTTCGAGCTTCAAAGGGGAGGACCCTGGGCTTCAGGAGGCACTGTGAGGGAGACAAATGCCTGGCTGGTTGATCCCCTTTCCAGCACAAAGGCAGCAAAAAAAGCTGGAAGTAAGTTCAAATGTGTTCCCCAAAAGAGGACTTCAACACATTCTGCTCTCCCAGACTGCACACAAAGCATCTGTGGGTGGTAAAAGATTATTTCATTTTAGAGCACACCCAACAAAAAGAGCTAGAAATGCTTCTATGCCAAACCTAACTGGCAATGTTGAACTTTCAATTTTCAAAACATTAATACTCAAATATCGTATATGCTGATTAAACTACTGTCTCATTCTGTGCCTGCGTAAGTGAGTCGAGATGCCTTTTTTTAAAAAAATCAGAAGTGAAGCAAAAAGTAACTGCATTGATGTTTTATAGTATAACTAACAAGGTGTGCGCGCCTGCGCGCATGCGCACGCGCGCATGCGCACATACGTGCATTCCTAATTTCTGGTTGATCTATTTAGTTAGATCTGCTGTTTTCTGGGATTCATTCCAAGACTGTGAAAGGTATCACTGAAGTTGTCATCTCCGTTATTGAGGCTCAATACGGAGACGCTCTGAAGCGGTCTGAAAAACCACTTTTTAAACATTCTACACACAGCTTTATGCTAAAAGGTCGTGAGCACCACTCAGGAATTGATGGGAAAGGTACAGTTTTTGGTGCTCTCCCAAATATTTTTCCTCCAAATATACAATACAAAAAAAAGTACTATGTTAAAACCACACATTTAGGTAGTTCCCTTTCTTCTTTCTCTCTTTCTTTCTTTCTTTCTTTCTTTCTTTCTTTCTTTCTTTCTATTTCTTTTGTTTTTCAATGTTGGAAACATTGGCTTAGAGGCAATATGATTTTTAAGTTAGTACCAGGTGACCTATTCATGTATAAACTATATATTTCCAAGCTCTTTACAAATACTGTGTTTTCTCTACAACTATTTGCCGAAAAATCCTGAAAACATAGATAAGTGCACATAATAACCCCCAAGATCAATAGAGTCTTTTTAGTTTCACTAAACAATTACAGAAGTCTACATTTTCAATATGGAGTATTAATAAACCTGAGGTATTATTAAAAGGTCCTCAGAAAAGATATTAATCTAACCCTCTAAACATGATAGATGAAGAAACCCATGGAGGTTCGTCTAAGCACACGCCACTGAAGCCACTTAAGATAAACGGGAAACCACTGCAGAACTCAGGTGCTGTGTCTCCAGGTCCTCAGCTCTAGGGGACGCTTGTGTCCCTCACTGCTTCCATACACACAGACCCTCCAGGCCCCTCCAAAGAACTCTCTCTGCCGTCCACAAGTAGCGTACCCCCACCCCCATACCCAGTTTCTTAGATGGCGTCAACATACCTGGGTTTGCAGAACGGTTCCTCGGTCGGTCGGCTCTGGTTCTTTTTCCCTCCCCGCTGCAAATCCTTTTAAAGGATTGCTTCGGCTGGGGCTCGGCTTGGGGCTTTGGTTGGCTGGCGGGCTAGCTTTTTTATTTGTTTTGTTTTTAATTTGCTCGGGGAGGGGGAAGAGGGTGGGAAACTTAGCCCGCCCCACAATACATTTTTTTTTTCCCCTTGTGTCTTTCAAACCAACCCACCCTCTTCTCTGCAACCCCAACTTAAGGGGTTGCGGTTGCAGTCCCGGGCAGTTTCCAAAGTGGCGGGAGGCCTGGAGAAGTTGCGTGGCCCTCCGCAGGTGCCGCCCAAATCAACCGCCTGGTCCCCAGACCTGCTGCTGCGACCTGCTGCGCAGCCCTGGGTGACTCTGTGCCAGGGGTTCGGGCCGGGAAGGGAGTCCCACCTGTGTCGCGGGCTGACGTTGAGGCAGGGGATGCTTGAGCTCTGTGTCGCTGGCTCTGAAGGTGCCAGCCACTAGCACGCGGGCGCGCCACTGCGGGGCACTGGCCACACAGGTGACCGCGCGGTGGCGGGGACGCTGCGCGCGTGGCCGAGGCGGGAGCTTAGGCTTTGGGGCTGCTCCTGGCCTCTACAGCAGCAGGTGTGGGAAATGCTGCACTAATAAACACCAGGACTGGAAGAAGGGGGAACGGGAACCAGGAAAGACCCCAAATAGGAAAGTCATGAGTTCCCTGTCCCACAAAGTGCAAAGTGCGGCAGCCACCATCCCTTTCTGCCTTGCTTGTCCCAAAGGGGAGGAGGGCATTCCTGCATTTAATTGACCAATGACCACCTCGTTTTCCATCCTTGAACTCAATGACATTGATGTAGCAAGTTTAAAAAAAAATTTATTTGTCCTTAGAGAGTCAGAGTCCAACCTCAAAGTACATAAACATTTTGTTGTTCTCTGATCAAAACGTGTATTCACTTATCTGTTTACTTCCCTAATGAATGTTGATTGAGGATAAATTGTGTTATATTACTTTCTTTGAACTTGGGAGAAGAGGACATACACCTTCCTAACATTTACAGTTGTACAGTTGATCTGAAGGAAAACAGAGTAAAGATGAAAGCATAAAAGTGAGTGGAGATACTTTAGATTGGGTAGATAGTGATGGGCAAAGGCCTCTCAAGGTAAATTTGACCTGCATTCCCCTCGGAAGGCCATCAAACGTGGGCACAGCGAGTGAGTCACCTGAATTAACCCAGCCACAACAGGGTTGAGAAGAAGACATCCTTCATTATTGGGATGGGTCCTTTCCCCAAAGGCGAGTGTCCTTACAATAGAGACACAGGTACAAAGAAGGCGGCATGGAGACACTGGAATTATGTGGCCAGCTCCTGTTCCAGTGGATAAATGCCACCCGTGGAATCTGTAATAGGACTCCTCCCCATAAACAAGTTCTTTCAGGACCAGTGACACTTTTCTCTCAAGCACATGGCCCTGTGGACCGTATGTTGAAGCCGATTTATTCAGAAATGCCACGAGTACCCATTAATTAAATAGGCTTTGTGGGTATCTGAGCTATGCAACATTAGACTAGAAACGCTACCCTTCTGTTTTCACCAAACTGCTGCAAATAACACAGAGAAAATGTTTCCATCGGATAGAGGAGAAAATTGAAGTGGAGACTTTGGTTTCTCCAAATTACTAGTACTCAAACAACACAAAAAGAAACCTTAACGAAGTAATTAAATAATCAAATTAGCACATTCATTTCCTACCGCTGCTATAACAAATTATGACAAACATAAAGATTTATTCCCCCTGCTCAGGATGTCAGCAGGTCTGCAGTCTCCCCCAGGTCCCCAGGGGACCCTGCAGTCTGCCTCTTCCAGTCTTAGACTTCGGGCATTCTCTGTCTTGTGGCCACACGATTCCGGTCTCTGCCTTTGCCATATGCTACCGTCTTTACCTGTGTGTCATCTATTCTTTTTATTGTAAGGACAGTCAATCACCTTTGGAGTGTGGACCCGGCACCATACGGAAGGATGATCCTTAACTTAATTATATCTACAACTTCCTTTTTTTCCAAATATGGTCATAGTCATAGACGCTAGGGATTGGGCCGTGGACATTTGCTGAGAGGAGATAGTGAACCTATCACAACAACTAAACAAATAGAGACTAAATCCTTGGCCACTGTGGTATTAGGACATAGTCCCAGCGTCATTATTCAAAATTGTACTGACACTAAGGGGAATTAATTATTTTATTATGAAAAATTAGAAAGAAATGCTGCTAAACCTGGGCATTTAGATTCTAACTCAACCCAATAAGAATATGACAGACGTCAAGAAAACAAAGGCTAGCAAGGATGTGGGGAAAGGGAAGTCTTTGGTCACTGCTGATGGGCATGAAACTCGCGCAGCCACTAGTGAAATCAGTATGGAGGTTTCTAAACACAACAACAACAAACAAAACAAAACTCAACTGTGGTGATACTGTGTTCCCCAAAATATTGTGCACCCTAATAAACTTATCTGGGGTCAGAGAACAGAACAGCCACTAGATACAGAGGCCAGAAAATGGTGGCACACACGCCTTTAATCCTATCACTTGGGAGGCAGAGATCCATCTCTGTGAGTTCAGGGCCACACTGGAAACAACCAGGAAGACTCACACCTTTAATCCCTTGAAGTAAGGGCAGAAAGCAGAAAGGTATATAAGGCGTGAAAACCAGGAACTAGCTGGTTAAGCTTTTAGGCTTTTAGCAGTAGTTCAGCTGAGACCCATTCAGAGGAGGACACAGAGGCTTCCAGTCTGAGGAAACAGGATCAGCTGAGGAACTGGTCAGGTGTGGTTAGCTGTGGCTTGTTCTGCTTCTCTAATCTTCCAGCTTTAACCCAATACCTGGCTCCAGGTATGATTTTATTATTAAGACTGTTTATGGGCTGGATAGATGGCTCAGAGGTTAAGAGCACCGACTGCTCTTCCAGAGGTCCTGAGTTCGATTCCCAGCACCCACATGGTGGCTCACAACCATCTGTAATGAGATCTGGCACCCTCTTCTGTGTACATAATAAATAAATAAATCTTTAAAAAAAAAAAAAAAGACTGTTTAAGATTCGTGCTACACCCAACCTAAAAGAAGAACTACCATATGACCCAACATATACCATATGACCTAAGTATACACCCAAAAGAATCTAAGTCAACATACCACAGAGACACTCACATACCCATGTTTATAGTTGCACTATTTACAATAGTTAAGAAATGGAGTGAGCCTAGATATCGGGCAACAGAAAGCTGAGGTGGGGTGTGGCTCAGTCAGAAAAGCACTGGTCTTGCAAACATGAGGATCTGAGTTTGATCCCCGAAAACCATGTGAAAAATACCTGCTACTGTAATTGTAATCCTAGAATTGGGAAAGTTGGATAGGATCATCCCTGAAGTTCACTAGCCAGTCTATCCTAACTGGTGAGCTTTAGTCCAATGAGAGATCCTGTCTCAAAGGGGATGAGCAGCGTTCCTGAAGATGATGTCTGAGGTTGTCCTCCAGCCTACACACACACACACACACACACACACACACACACACACGCACAGAGAGAGAGAGAGAGAGAGAGAGAGAGAGAGAGAGAGAGAGAGAGAGAGAATAAAGAAAAACAGATGGACAGAAAAAGAAAACAGTTTGTATAAAGAGTGGTTTATTCAGCCATAAAGAAAAATAGGATCATGATTATGCAGGAGAATATAAACAATAGGAGATCATTATGTTTAAACAAAATAAACCATATTCAAAAAGCCAAATTAGAGAGAGAGAGACAGAGACAGAGAGAGAGACAGAGAGAGAGAGACAGAGAGCTGTGAAAGTAGAAAATACTAATGACTTGTAAAGGAGAAGAGGGAGGAGAAAAGAATAATAGTATACAAATGTAATGAGGCAAAAGGGGATGAGAAAGGGGGAGGGGAGGTGGAAGAGGGAGATGGGGATGGGAATGGGGGTGAAGGAGAGTGAATGGAAACAAAGCAAAATGACATATGTGTATGCAGATGCCATGCAGAAACCCATTGCTTTACATGCTAACTTCAAGAAAAAAATAAATAAAACTTGGGCGTTATGGAAAATAACTGCCCCAGGAAAAAGTATAGAAGCTCAAAGTCTCCACTCTATTGGAGTCCCATGCGTTGCTCGAAGGTTAACCACAACCCATTGCAAGCACTGTTCAGAAGTGTATCCCACCAAGATATGTCCGTATTTCTGCACTGAGTGCCCACTACCCCCCAGCTCTGAGTCAGTAGCTCCACACAGCATTTACGTTCTAATGAACTGGATACCTTTGGGTCTCAGTTTTGCTGGAACAATGCTTCATTATTTATCTCAAGCATGGTAAAGAGCTGTGAAGGAATAAATGGGTCAAAAGAAACCGCAACCAATCTCTTAAGAGTCATCACCACACTGAAAAGCATCTCTATTATCTTGAGATAGAATTTACCAAAGCAAACCCGATTAACACCCTGACTCACTCCATATTTTTGGAAGTAAGGAAAAAATCCATAAAAGGAAACCTAGTGTAAAAAATAAATTAATGTGTTCGCCTATTTTCTCTTTTGAAAAAAAATCAATAGACTGCACATTTACACAGATGCACACCCCACTGGGATCCATCAGTCACCTCTGAGCTTACCGTTACGTGAACTGGGCAAAACATTTTATCCAAGTTTTTCAGTTGTTAGTTTCAGAACGTAAACACTGCCTGACTACCGCCTTGGAAATCTTAATGCAGCCCTTCCTGAGTGCCCGCCAGTGACTTCCGTGACCGACTCTCTCCTGGATCACCTCTCTTCTCCTCCAGTTCGCTCTCACTGTCCCACACTTAGCATCTAAATCCTCAACTAACAGGGATGTAACCACCGCACTGAATCACGCTGGGTGACGTATGGGGGTCACAGACAGACTCATCCAGCAACCAGCCTTGTGGTCAGTGATTTGGACTGTGACCACAATCCAGGAATGAGTTGCCGGTTATACACACACACACACACACACACACACACACACACACACACACACACATGATTGGACTTTGTGAAATGGGTACATGAACATGTAAAAAAAGGGCTGTACTAGAAAACTAGACCGATGTTATAGTTTGTTTTTTTTTTAAGAAATTCACTAATACAATTAATAATAAAAAATATTCAAGCAAAGTCGTGGATCACAGTAAATGCCTTCTATTTAATGGTACTGAACTGCATTTGCTGGGTAAATAATAAAACTATTTAATCAAATAATGGACTCTAAGGCCCAAGTAAACACTAGCAAAGAAAACCTTTTACATAAAGGTGTTTTAAGTTGGGGTCACATGACATGCCAGTAGCTGATAACTGGCAGACCCACTTACTTAAGTAAATAGTAGCTAGCCCCTCTGACATTTAAAAGGGGGGGGGGGAGTTCAAAGCAGATAATGTAAAACTGATTTAGCGAAAGCCTAAGATCAATTTTCTGTATTAAACACAACAAGTGCCCCTAAAACACACTCATTTTTCAAAAGGTTTTAGCAAGGTACGTTAAACAAAAATAGTTAATAATCAATGAAAGGAAAATAAAGTTTTAGGAAAGAAATTGGAGAATAAGGAAAATCCAAGTTCTAACATATTTGATAAACAGAATAATATCAACAAATCAAGCAGAGCTAACTTACAGGCAAGCAATGTTTTCTTTAAATCACTGATATCCAAAAGCTCTTTTAACAAGGTGCTGTCTGCAGGCCCAGAATTAACTAGTTCCTCAGCTGCTCATGTATTATAGTATATGTTATATACCATATGGCATGCATATTATGTAATATATTACATACTCATACATACAATAACACTCATGCTGTTGCTCTGTAAATGCTTTTTGACTGAATACATGTCATGACAAGAAATATGAGGGGAACAAATATATTTAGAACAAATAACGAGCTTATGGTCAAGCCCTCTGTCCTAAAAACAAATACTAGGGACTAGAGAGATGAATCAGTGCTTAAGAGCATTTGCTGTTCTTCCAGATGACTGGAGTTTGGTTCCCAGCACTCATGCTGGTAGCTCACAAATGCCTTTAACTCCAGCTTCAGGGAATCTGACACGGTCTCCTGGCCTTCTTAGGTACCCACATGCACATTCAAATGCTAATATGCATACAGAGTAAAATGAAATAAAAGTAAATCATTTTAAAAAATAAATACTGGCCGGATATGACAGTGTCTTTAGGAGGGAGAGGCAGAGGCAGAGGGAGAGGCAGGTGGATCTCTATGAGTTCCAGCTAACCTGAAGTGATTCTATGTTAATTTCATAGCCAGGCAAAAGGGCCATTTGCAAACAGCTATAAGGGAGTATGTGTCCTTATTAAATGAGCCCTGGGAAGTAGAACCATTCACATGGTCCTGAAAGGCTGAGGCAGCCCAGTTAATGTTCAGCCTGTTTTCCCACCTAATACCCCGATCCATAACTCATTTAATTCATCTAAGTTCCTCCCCCTAGGGAATGCTGTTGGCAAGGATACAGTAGAATCATATTACTTTGACTGCCAGGGAAGTTCACAGCCCCTACTTAAACTGTGATCGTAAGCTAAGTAGCAGCAGGCTGAAGAGATGGCTCAGTGGTTAGGGATGCTTGCTGCCGCACAGGCAGGAGGAACAGAATTCAGACCATGACACCCATGTAACAAGCCAGGCAGGTGCAACACACCCCTAGGACTCCAGCACTGACGGGGCCAGAGGCAGGAGGATTGCTAGGTTGCTGGTTGCGGGCACATCTGAAAAAATGTTGAGTTCCAGGATTTGGGGGTTTTGCTCCACAGTAAAGTGCTTGCCTAGCGGATGTTGAGGCCCTGGTTCCATCCTCAATAAGCTCCAGGTTCAGTGAGAGACACCTGCCTCCAAGGATTTAGGTAGAGAGTCACAGGAAAGGAAAACTGGTACCTTCCACTGACCTTGGTGCATACACAGGCATGCTCACACACCATGCACACACACACACCCCACACACACACAGGTAACATTGTTCATAATTTTGTATTAAGGATGAAAATTTTTTCATCCAAGATTAAATGTCAGCACCAGAGCATGATTTTTTTTCCTCCAGGATTTATTAATACTGTTTCAGTACTTCATGCTATATCGTTATATCCGTTGTCTAACCACCAATGTATCAGAAATGGACACCAGAGTGTAAGAAAACCCTACACGTGAGCCAAATGTATTATTTCAGTGCCCCTGAAATATAATGAAAAATAAGGTTATAAGAATAAGTATTGAGAACTTACTCTTGAAAGGGGGGTATAAATGCATGCTTGGGCTGAAATCAGAATTCTGCAAGGGAATACAGTTTTCACGGAAATGCTCTTCAATTTATGTCCCTACAGAACTTAAAGTGGCCAAGACCTCTGATTTTCCTGACGATCCCTCTGTACACACACACCTCAAACCAATTTTCACGTAGCACAAGGCGCGCTGTTCTCCGCAGGAATATAATGGGATTTGAGAGCAAAGCCCACTAGGCTTGTTCACCGACCAATAATCCACCTCTGGCCGGCACCTACTGCGGAGGTGAAAAGCCTGAGTGCCAATTCCCCCGAGACCCTGGTTTGGAATTAATGGGTCATGAAAGATGAATTATCTTTCTCCTTGGCCGTTGGTGTGACCATGAGGAACTTTCTCAGCCGCTCCTCTGCTCAAAGCACCCCATTTTTCCTTGACTCGAAGCACATGGGTCTAGTCAGGCTGCCAGGTAGAGTATCCTGGCTACAAAGGAAGGCCACAACAGCATGTGGCCTGAACCGAACCTCATAGTAACCTCTGCCTTTGTCTCCAACTGGAAGAGAGCATGGGAAAGTGATTGGAGACAGGTCAGTCCAGATTGTTCTCTGAGGTTTTTCAAACGAGATCTGGTATGAGATACCAACGTGTGCGAGCCAAGGAGCGAAGAGCTTTTCCTGCCAGCTGCTAAACGCTGTTTGCCCACACCCATCTCCAGGTTCAATCAACAGCAGATTCAAAATATTTTCCAATTGCGTGAATACTGAATGTGTGTCGGTATTTCCCTGTCTTTACCCCTTCATGGTATAATTCTTCACGTTCTGCTAGGTATTGTCACTAACCAGAGACTTGAATATCCACAGATCTGGGCATACGCAGAGGTCCTAAAGCCAATCTGTGGCTGGTGCGAGGGCCAGACACATGTGTGGTTGAGAACTGTAGCCGAAGCTGCCAGCAGCCAGGTCCCCTGCCATGTGAACAGCATGGCCTGCAATGGGACACAGAATTAGAATTGCAGGCCACAGGACTAAATGTCAGCTATTGTGGCTCTCGATTTTTTTCCCCCTGGTGCATCTGAACTTAATTTCTTCCATAAGATCTGTTCACCAATTGGTAGAAACTGTCAAAGAATTCCAGTTCTTAATTGTTTTGTTTTCACATCTAACTTCCAAGCAGGGGACAGTAAGGGGGAAAGGAGGACACAGTCAGCGTGAGCAAAGGCTCTGATCCCTGGACATCTGTTGACTTTGGCCTCTGCCTCCTCTGTTTTCTAGTGTTGATCTACATGGAGCCACGCCAAAGGTTACTTGAGACCAATGACTGTCCTTGTTTGCTCGATGTCTTTCCGAAGTGCACAGAGGCATGTGCTCCCACGCACCCTAGGTTACAGGCACCCTGCTAAGGCTTCCAGGCCAGGCTTGATGTCTGTCTCTTGCTTGGGAATTACTCTCCTTCTCCTAAGCTTTGCTGAGCCGAGTTGGAAATAGATCACCAGCGATGATAACCCTTTTACCGCATTGAGTCTCTCAGCACATTTCTCTCCAAACTCACTGAGAGCATCGACTGATTCTTCCCATGGGGCTCCATCTGAGATATCAACTCAACTGGGAACTTCAGGCTCTGTGCTCTGGTTTTATATTAACTGCTCTTGATTTTAAAGTACATTTGATTTTAAATACCACTAAGCACAAATGCCTACTGTGTGTCACTCAGCGATGGAATCATCTCAAGAGTGCAGGACCCTTTACTCAGAGCAACATCAACGTTGCCCCTCTGTTGTCTTTCTCCTTTCTTCCCAATGTGGGATAGCTCTCTTAGTCTTCAGAGCCTGAAGTTGGTTTGTTCTTATTTTTTTAGAGTCCAAACACAATGTGCTATAACATCTCCTTTTGTGGTAATGGACCAAAAATACAATGGGATCATGGGGATACATAAAAGAAAGTACCAGGCAATAAAGCATACCAGATGACCAAAAGAACCCTCCACAGAGTGGACAATGTCCAGACAGAAGCACATGAAGAAACATGTGTCCGGCCTGGGTTCTGTGTGCCATCCCAAGTGCTCGGCTCTGCCTTCTGGAAGCCAAACCAACCAACTCCTCCTTTACCTTCTTGAGTTATCACAATCACTGCTTTCTTTTTTTACTTACAATATTCCCAGCTACATATCTACCACTCACACCCTGTAGATCCCCACCCAACACAACAGGCAGGCCAAAAGGCAATGGTTTTTATTATCTCCTTGAAATGGATATTTCAACACTCAAGTAGCAGGAAAAGCAGACATGTAGGTGGTCCCCAGAAGCCCTAAAATCACTAGGAATCGCCAGGATCTCAGGCTTTTTTTTTTTTTTTTTTTTTTTTTTACTTTAGGCTTGTTATTACTATGCAGCCTAGAACTCATGGCCTTCCTGCCTCTGCCACGCAACAAGGGTTAGAATTACTGGTGTGCATCACCTCGCCAAGCTTCTCCCAACTTCTTGATACGAATATCATTGGCTCTATGACCAACTTTCTCCTTATAGTAGAAAATCTACTGAAGCTGCTCCCAAGTTTTCCATAAACTACATCCCAACACAAAGTAAAATGGGAAGTAAGCCCATTTGAGCTTAAAGCATCTATCATTTGGTTTTCATGGCAAAAAATGTAAAAAGAAAGAAAATTATTGAGTTTATTGATTCTCTCATGTCAAATAAATAATAGTTGGTATTTGAATTATAACTATAAAACAAAATTCTTATAACTAAGATTTTTAATTTTTAATTTTTTAAAAATTTTATATGTGAGTGTTTTGTCTGGGTGGTCTACGTGCACCACATGCTTGCAGTACCCTCATGAGCCAAAAAGGGGGTGTCAGATTCTCTGGAATTGGAGTTACAGCTGATTGTGAGCCAACATGCAAGTGCTGGGAACGGAACTCTGGTCCTCTACAAGAGCAGCAACTGCTCTTAACCACTGAGTCATCTCTCCAGCCCCCGTGACTAAGCTTTTAAAATTCCACTTCAGAAATGCATAAAGGAAAAAATGAATTTTAAAAGATGGCTTTGTGTTTTTGTGTCACAGAGAAGAAAAGGTATTTAGAATAAAAACCAACAGAATTATTTCTAAAGTGAAAATTAAAATGTTAATAAGTTTACAGGAAAAAAAGTGAATCATGATTTGATACAACAAAAAGGACATTACATTCTCAACTTGGAATGATCTTAAAACCAAGAAGACCAATATAAACACATGCCCTCAGTTCTGGTATATTACCCAGTCAGTCATAGGTTACTTTAGCATTCTTGTTTCAATTATAGATTGGATGTACTTGACATTATGAAACTCATCCAATTTAAAACACCAATAAATACAAAATGTCCAGTGTGTTGCTTAGTGATGGAATCATTTATAAATGAACTTCAGTAATTTTTTTATAATCAAAGTCTTGGTTATGGTGAAGATGTAAACATTTCTGGATATATGAACCTGAAATTTCTTTCTTTTTTTCATCCCCTACCCCATCAATCTCTCTATGCCTCACGAACCTAGAACTCCACACTTCATTGAACCATCCATGAACTGCTTGGTAAAACTCCCTGGTTCCCTCTTGGCCCCTTCCGGTATCCCTCCTCTATTAAGTTTCCAATGAAACACAATACTGTGTTTTCAACTCTCAAACATCATATGTTGTAACATCCCCTTCTGTGGCAATGGAACCAGAACACAGCCACTTTAATTTTTTTCACCCTTCTATTTTCCCCTGATACTTTTTCTCCTTTACCAAAGGGTTATGCAAACACTGGGACCCCAGGAACTTGAGTGTCCACTGTGACAGTCATTGGCAATTGTCACAAGTTGTGTAAGATTCTTGTGGTAAAAATTAACTGTGGCTGAATTCTCTTTGTATTCCAAGTTGGGTTCTCATTTAGATGAATGGTTCCAGGCTCTGTACTTCAAAAGTAAAATTTAAAAAATGTGTGGAGCACCACCTTGTATTTGCCAGCTCTTGCTTTTGCCAAATAAGGGTTTGGAAAGAATAATGTTCTCTACCAACAGCCTCATGTCATACTGAAAAAATTCTCCTTTAAGTCCAAGAATGTAGACAAGATAGGACTTTGTCTTAGCTTAAAAGGAGGGAGGGGACTCATCAAGCCCAAGAACAGGAAGCTAATAACTATATGATAATCATATCCGTCAATACTCTGACAGAAAATCATACCTTCAAAGGGTCAGATTCAAAATATTTTAGTAAATAGACAGTTTATATAGGGATAGGAAAATTACAAATATAAATATCTAATAGAAGATACTAAAAATACACATACATATGGAGAGAGAGAAAAAAAAAGAACGTGTGTGTTACCTAGGGACTGGCAACAGCTGGAAGCTGTTAGTCCTACACAGGCTGAGGGTGGAAGGGAATCATGTTTCCAGAGAAAAATGTGAGTTGGAATTGATTAATAGAGAGAAAGGAGAAGAGTGGGGCAAAGAGATGCTGTCTGTCATCACCATCCCACCTGAACCAACCAAAAGTCAAAGTAAGGGCTGGGCTGGAGAGATGGCTCAGAGGTTAGGAGCAATGATTCCTCTTCCAGAGGACCCAGGTTCAATTCCCAGCACCCACATGGCCCGCTCATAACTGTCTGTATAATCCAGTTCCAGGGGACACAACACCTATGGTGAAAAAAAAAATGTAGATTTTTTTTTTTTTTAAAGTCAAAGTAATAGGGCCTGAAGATCACAGCTAATGTGTCAGTCCTTGGAGCAAAGAACAGGTCAGACAAAATGAAAAAACGGTTCACTGGAGCCCAGCTTCATAAACTGTGGGTCTAAATCCCATATGGTATAGTATAAATGAATATGAGGATTGTGGGGGAAAAAATGGTACAACAACTAATTCAATTCAAACTTAAGTGTAAATAAGTCTTTTGAATGAATACATTTATCATAAACAATAAGTTAAATAAATGCAAGGTTTTCTAGCAGCATCACCTGAGTTACACACTGTGTGACTTCACTGAAGCCTTGGCTTGGGCCCCACAATGTGTACACTTTGCATTGTGCACACAACCACGTCCCGCTGCCCGCCCCAGTGAACACCGCCTGTAATGTCCCAGCTCAGCTGGGAGGTTACTGTGACATTACAGATTTCAGTGTTTTACCGTACAAACGAAGTTTTCTGCTCTTACAGGAAACTGATATTTTTAATTATGGAAAACAAACACTTTTAATATTTTTCTGCCATCATCCTTCAGCATGTGAGCAACAAATTAGTGTATCTGTTTTAGAATGCTTGATTTTAAAAATCGCTGCTGTAGTCACTGGCTGGAGTTTCATAACACATCGTTCAGTGATGTGTTTGGGTTGGGATAATGACAGAATTTCCAACAACTTCTGAAATGGCCCTACATAGTCGTGCCATCTTCTACTATGGATCTATTTGAAGTGGCATCTCAGCACTGACAATTATAAAATCAAAATACCAACCAACTCTGAAACACATTGATGATGTTCTACACTCGGTATGAAATATTCAGCCAGGATTTCACTCCTTATACACAAAAATAAATAAGCCTACCCATCTCCTTTGTGTTCAATTGTGTTTTTACCTTTAATAAATTGTAAAATTATACATACCCAAGAATTATTTTAAAATAAATTTCTTTTTTTTTAAAGATTTATTTATTTATTATGTATACAGTGTTCTCCCTGCATGTATGCCTGAATGCCAGAAGAGGGCACCAGATCTCATTAGAGATGGTTGTGAGCCACCACGTGGTTGCTGGGAATTGAACTCCGGACCCCTGGAAGAGCAGCCAGTGCTCTTAACTGCTGAGCCATCTCCAGCCCCTAAAATAAATTTCTTTATGTCTATCATCTGTAAAGTTTGAGTTTTATTCTTATGTCACATGCTAATAGGATAATGCAAGTATTTCGCAGGTACAAAGGAGTCACACATAGAAAAAGATTTAGGGAGCCTGGCACTACAGTGTACTTATGTGCTTTGGCAATGGAGGAATGGAGATTAGGCAGAGAAAAGGGTGTGCATATAAATGACTGTTTTCTTTTTTGTTTTGTTTGTGCTGATCAATTGTTTTCAACCTTCCTAAGACTGAGACCCTTTAATACAGTTTCTCATGTTGTGGTGACCCTCACAACCATAAATTTATCTCATTGCTACTTCATAACTGTAATTTTGCTACTGTTATGAATCATAATATAAATATCTGATATGCAGGATCTCTGATATGTGACCTCCACAGGGGCTGCAACTTACAGGTTGAGAACCGCTTGTGTAGAGAGTGCACGTGTGTGGAGGCTAGGGGCTGACATTGGATGTCTTACTTCATTGCTTGTCCCCTTATTTCTTGAGACAGGGTTTCCTACTAAACCTACAACTTGGTGTTTCAGCTTGACTGGCTGGCCAAAGAGCCACTGGGATCCACCTGTGTACACACACACACACACACACACACACACACACACACACACACACACTGCGCCTGCCAATGCTGCAGTTATACACATGTGACATGATGGCCAGCTTTTACATGGGTTCTTGGGATTTGGGACTGTGTTCTCATGCTTGCACAGCAAACATTTTGCCCCCTGAGCCATCTCTCCATCCCCTTTTTTTCACTTTAGTAGAGGAAAGTTATAGGAGAAACTTTAAGACCCGATGATGCTTGTGATCACACTTATAACAATCCTCAGTTAATGGCTCCACATCCAACAAAATGGCGTCAAGTGGTACCGAAAGAGGCCACCTGTTCCAGGACTTTATATTTATCTCACTGATTAAAAATGCAGCCTCACAAAGGTATAAAATAGAAACAGCACCGAGCACTTCATTCAATTGAGAACATCTGCCATGAATTACAGAGAGCCACCTTTACCAGAGCCTTCCAGACTGCTGCGTGTGGATGGTACCCGTGCACTTTCAAAAGCCCTGGTACCTGGCTCCCATTACCATACATCCTGGAGTGATTGGATAGGGTAAATCTTGTAAAGGGACTTTTTTTTCCAGGAATCTATTTTTTTTTAATTTTAGAAGTTTTCAATTTACAGAAAATTTGATGTTAAAAAAGATAGTGCAATTGTCACGCCCCGTAAACCAAGTCTCCCTCCTGACCTACAACCTACATTTGTAGGATGCACTGGCCAAATCAATAAGCCAATACTAACACATAAATCTTTTTAGTGGAACCCCACACATTATTCGCATTTTCTTTTTCCCCCAAACATCCTCTTCCTGCCACAGGATCTCCTCTAGGGTGCTCTTGACACAACAACTCCTCAGACTTTTCTGGGTTTAGATAGCACTGACAGTCTGGAGGACTCTTGATCTTGTGAAATGAACCCCAGCTAAATGGCCTTGTTTTTCTCAGGGTTAGGCCACGGCCATACAGTTCGTGGGAGTGAAGACCAGGGAAGTAACACGCTTTCTTTTCTTTCTCATTGCCTCACAGCAAGAGCACACGCTTCCCACATGACTCCCTCCTGCCAATATTGGCCTTGGTCACATGGCTGAGGTGCAGTAACAGGTTTTATCTCCTTTTTGTTTTTGTTTTAGTTTTTTGAGACAGGGTTTCTCTGTGTAACAGCTCTGGCTATCTGCGAATTCGATTCGCAGACCAGACTGGCCTTGAGCTCACACAGATCTGACTGCCTCTGCCTCTGCCTCCCAAGTGCTGGGAGTAAAGGTGTGCGCCATCACCACCCAGCTCAGGTTTTACCTCTTACAGTGACACTTCTCTCCATACTCCATCCTTTGGGAAGAAATCACCATGTGCTGCCCACACTTAGGGACTAGGGAGTCAGCTCTGCTTTCTTGAAGTTCCTCTGCACAGGAGGTGGTGTTGAATTATTTATCTGTATCAGTAGATTTAAATATGTACTTTCTATTCTAGATTATAAGTCAATGGTACTTTATTGTGATGCCCTACTGCTTTGGGGACCATTAAAGGCTCCACACGTTGGCTTTTGTTTCTTTTTAACATACGCCATCATTGTAGGTATATTTTTTGAGTATTTCTTTGCTTTGGGACACAATAACATGTGCCCCACTCATTTTGTATATCTCCTATTACTAAGTCATTTCTCCAAAGATGTCTGGTGCCTTTTATTGGAACAGTATTAGAAAGAAAGATCTGGATAAGGCTGAGTGTGTCCTTGCTTCCATACTCTTCCAGCTGACACAGCAGTGTGTGTGTGTGTGTGTGTGTGTGTGTGTGTGTGTGTGTGTGAGAGAGAGAGAGAGAGAGAGAGAGAGAGAGAGAGAGAGAGAGAGAGAGATTATTTCCACATGTTAACCTGTGTAACTGTTGTAATGAAGGCATACATTCACGCTGATGTTTCCACTTCTCATCCATGACCACAAAGGTCAGCCTGCCATCTCACTCACTCACCTACAAGCTCCTTCAGCAGTGACTAGAAGAACAGAATGGAACCGTCTGAGTTCCCTTCACCTAACTGTTTGATTCCGAGAAACATCTGCTGAAAGCCACTCATTGCCTCCCCTAAAAAGGAAACTCTTGTCAACTAGACTACAGGGCTTACAGATAAGCCCTATATTCGTTTGCAAAGGTAATTTAGGTCATCAACTTTTCTTCCTGCTCCTTCTGAAGGAGATTAGAAAACATGAATAAATCGCTTTTGTCATGTTCCATATTCTACTCTGGGATCCTCCTGGGGTTTGAAATTTTTATATATTAAGGCCCACTGTGTATTGTAAATAAAATTCTATGGGCTTCAACAAACCCATACATACAGTGTTAAGTGACTCCATCATTACCCCAGGCAAAATGGTTTGGCCACTTACATAAAACACCGTCTGTGCCTCCGCTATCCAGTCTACTTCCGCCCTTATCCCTGTAACCACTGAGATCTACTTGCTGTCTCTGTAGTTCCGCCTGTCCGAAATCTCCTACCAATACATTCACATGATATATGACCCGTTCTAACCGGCCTTTCTTTCATTCTCTCTGTCTCTGTCTCTGTCGCTCTGTGTATCTTTCTCTGTCTCTCTCGCATCATCTCCTTGCCTCTCTCTCTCTCTCCTCTCTCAGTCTCTCTGTCTGTCTCTGTCTGTGTGTCTCTCTGTCTCTCTTCTTCCCTCCCTCTCTTGTCCTCATCCAGCACTCTCCCATCCTTCTCTGTGTTAACTCTGGAGGTTAGCTTCCTCTATACATTAGTCCCCAGAAGCTACAGACTGTGATACTCTACCTTTCTGCAATGTTGCTCTTTCCTGCTCTCTTCACATTTCAGCCCCACCGGCCACTCACTGCTGTCCTTATCACACAACACAGTCCCAGATGGGAACTTCCCACTGCTAGCCCCTGCACGTGAGATCCT
Organism: Peromyscus eremicus; assembly: GCF_949786415.1. Taxonomy (NCBI): domain Eukaryota; kingdom Metazoa; phylum Chordata; class Mammalia; order Rodentia; family Cricetidae; genus Peromyscus; species Peromyscus eremicus. Next base: position 116,075,061 of record NC_081417.1, on the reverse strand, counting down.
CTCTTGCTCCACATGTTCCTGTTCACCTCCTTCATCTAATTTACACGTTTGCTAAAACATCACATCCACAGTGATGCCTTCATCCCCCTGTGGCAAATTCCTTCCTTTCTGCTTGTAGCCCTTGGTGCTACGTGGCATGTCTTACAGCACAGTGTCTGAACCATGCTAATGGCTAGCTAGCTAAATCGCTTTAAAAAATCGCTCTATTCATTTGCTAGGACTGAGTGTATCAAACAATCTAATTTTATTTTCTCCAAGTTTTGAAGGCTGGAATTCAAGATCATGTCCTTCCCATGGCCTGTCTTTGGCCTGAGGATGGATGCTCTTGCTGTGGTGCCACGGCTCTTTTCTGTAAGTCCGTCCCTCCAGTAACTCCCTACGTGTTCCAGTTCCCTCTTCCAAGGACATTAGATGGGAAGAATTAGGATTCACCCCACTGGTCTCTTTAAATGCCTACCTCCAAATATATTCACATTCCGAGGTAATTATGCTTGGAGCTTCAGAATATACATTTCAGGAAGATGCAGTGCAACCCACAATAATTACTCTTCCAGGGATCAATTATTTCTTGTTTTCTATTTGAAAAGAACAGAGACATGCCCCCACTACGCAGTGGTTCTCAGTCTCAGAACCAATAGACATGGGACGAGTGTGGAGGAGATATTGAATATCAGATTCTGAATATCTTTAAGTGTTATGCAATAAGGAGTTGGAACATGTCTCTGAAAATAGAGATACAACACAAGAAACAGGCTAGGAAGGTTGTATATCAATTGTACAGAAATACGAGGAGAGAAGCAAAGATTAATTGATTACAGCCAATGAAGATGAAGACTGTAGAATGCCCAAAGACACGTTCTTCAGGTGCAAACCACAGCGGGAACGGAAAAGTACCGAGGCTGAGGTTTTTATTTTTGACACCACCTCCCTGGTATGCTGAGCTTCCTCCACGTTCTGTGCTAACCCTAACAACACTTCCCTCTCATAGACTTTATTCAGATCGTGCAGAGTTCTGGTGGAAACTGAGTCTCAGAGATGTCAAGTCTCTTTCCTAGGTAGTAACTGGGGAGTGTGGAGCGACAACAGCTCAGAGCACCTGTTTCTCACGCACAAGGCCCTGGTTCCACGCCTAGCACCACGAAAGAGGGAGCTGGTACTTGTCCCCATCCATCTGATCTATTTTAGTTTCCCGCCTCGTCAGCCTAGGCCAAACCATGTCATAGCTCCTGCTGCAGATGTGGGCTATTTGGAACACTCACTTGATGGGGTGTGAGAGGTTTGTTTTTTTTTTTTCTTCAGTTTGTTGAGGGCCCCAAAGAGAAGTCTGTGAAAACACAGCAATGCTCTGGTGAGCTTGCTGTCCATTTCCCTCACCTTTCCTCCCTCCTAAAGTACAGAGTTTGACTCAGAAATGGTTAACAGCCTCCCCCTTTCCAGTAGACCAGTGGAACATAGCAACACAGTAAAGACAAGTGCCCTTTGAGGTACCTGGAGTTGAAGGATGCTGCTCAAGCGTTCACTGGTTTTCCTTACACAGCGCTTCTTCGTCAGAGATGCGCCAGTGGCCACTTACTCCAGAAAGATGTGAATGAACTCATTTTCAAATGACACTGAGCTAAAGAGAATGCTGTGCCTTGATTCCTGCTTGTAAGCAGATGGCCTCCAGATAAAGACAGACTTTGAAAGAGAGCATCCTTTTGTGCCTGACAAAAGAAGACCCGGGCTATTCTTCGGTGAGCTTTTAAAGAAAACTTTATGTATTTGTTCTTAGATAATAAAATATCATGAAGTCAAGCACATACCTGCATAACACAGGCATTTAAAGGAACCATTGATGTCATTGTGAGGTAACTAGCAGCCCATTGGAGAGTCTAAACTAAACTAAAAACAGGAAAGAGAGCCTGGGGATTAGGAAAGAAAAGCACAGGGACCAAATAAATGCCTTTCCTTCTTCTGTTTATGTAATAAATGCACTTACTGTTGCCATGGCAAAAGGGCCAGTCTGTTTTCTCCTTCCTCTGCCTCTACCTATTATTATATCCAATACCAGAAAATGCCATGCTTCCCATTGCTGTCCGGGATCACTGTGTTATCCATGTGCTCCGTATTCATCTCTCTCCTCTGCAGCCTTGGTCATGGTTATAAAGGGTGGCTGCCACCAAAGGACATGGCTTCTACTACATTAGCAGAATGATGGGAAGGAAGGAAATGGAAAAGAACTCAGCATGTATTGAGTCAGGAAGGCCTTCCTAACCTTGGAAAGCCCCCACACCCCAAAATGAAAAACTCTAAAAATGTCATTTGAAGCAAGCGCCACTTTAATGGTTAGCTAAATTGACTTAGTACAGGTTATTTTGGCCTTCTGAACATAGCCATACAGAGAAGACCATATTCTTGTCTGTTACAGCTAGGCTGAGATCATCAAATATAAAGTCCGAATTAGAAATAACAATAACTCCACAGTGATTGGACAGTATATGACATATCCTGCCTACTTCGTTATGCCACACTGGGTGAGGGACAGAAGCACACTGCTATGTTTTTAAAACATGACAAAAGTTTTACAATCACATCACCTCATTCATTAATTCATTTGTGTATTCAAAACCATTTATTAGGAGCATATGATGATGGGCTAAGAATTGGTTTAAGTCGAAATGCAAAAGCAAAACAACAAAAACAAAAACAACAAAAAACAGACTTTATCCTTTCTCTCAAAAAGTCTTCATTCTAGTCTTGTCATATGAGAGGCAGCTGAATAAATAGTATTTTCATTTAGAAACTAAAAGACTGAGTTTGAAAAGCCTTGCCTGTGAGGACAGAGAAGTTAGGGGAAAGACGCCATCTGTGTTAAATAGTCTCGAAAGCTGAAACAAGTTCTCTCAGCCTGTTTGCTCGCTCTGGGGCTTGAATGCACAAACATTTAGCTCAGAATGTTCTTTCACACTCCTATTCCACCTATCATGAGGGCAAAGAGAGACACAGCCTGTGTCTCCTTCCATAACCACCTCACATCCCTGGCATTCATGTTAAAATAATCCCACAGAAGGAGGGTACTACTGGCAAGCTCGAGGTAGGAGGGGTTCCTGGAATCAAATCTCAGAGGAATCCAGTCAAGGAAATATTTGGATCCTAGCTGCAAATATTTGAATAGCTGTCATAAGCAATAAAGAATAACTCAAGCTTAACGCCACAAGAGTCAAAATTGAGATCACTGACCAAATATTACAAAGAATAAGATTTTTCAGCCAATGTACATTTAAAAAAAAAAAACTTCTCTGAAGCAATATTTTCAAACTGTAATGTGCATATGGTCCTATTAAACATGAATTTTGCTTCAGGTCCTGACTGGGGTCTGAGGTTCTTCATTCCTAACAAGATTTTTAGGTTGTGATGTTGCTTGTTCTAGAACAGCCTCTCAGGTCATACTGAACAAGAGTTATCTGATAATGGAGCTCATTTGGACATACTTAATTGCCAATCAATGATAATGTTTAAGTCTCATCTGTAACTATCTGCCAGCATTATAGCATAAAGTGTTTCCATGTCACATGAAAGAATGGGCTCAATGTTTCTTTTCAGGTCAAATGATTAGATCTCATAGTTTTGTAACAGAAATTTTCATATGCATATTCCTTTCAAATCTTGAAACACTTTCACATTAAAAAAACTTAAATAGTAGACAAGACTTTCTAACCCACGTCAAGAGGTGCCAAAAAAGACCTTACATATTAGTGACTAGTTCAAAGTCTTCCAGCAGATATGCCGAGTACCTACCTACTCTTAGCTAATATCTGAAGTAGGATGAACATTCAATAATGAACTAAACAGAGACAGTTCCTGCCCTCCAAAGGCAAGCTCATGACATACCTACAAGATGCATTTCATCTGTTATTAGCACACTGAAGTTTCAAAGAGGCTAGGATTAGAAAAATACATTGTGATAGTGAGACTAAGGGGAGACCATCCATCATTTAAGGGATAGTAAATACCACAGAAGAGTGAAGCTGGACTTTCCAAGCAGCTCTGGCTCCATTTGGATGCACAGTATGACCCTGGCACTTTGACAGGCCAACTTTTCACCCCGTTTCAAGGAATCCTGGCAAGAATGAAATCATCGTGACTACTATAAACATACTAGAAACTCTGAAAATTCCATTTCTTCACTTCCCCACAGAGGACCTACCCTCCGCCTCTCACTTTGGAAGCAAGGACAGAACAGGTGGTGAGGCTCCGTTCCTCTTTCATACTAGAGAAGAAGACACATGGGACCTCACAAAAAGCTAACAGGGTCCAAGACCTCACAGGCTGAACTTGTATGAACTTTCAAATTTCTTTTTTTTAAACAATCTGGCCCAGACAGCTTCCCTCCCTGCCTCCCAACCCTCTACCCTCACAAATAGCATCCTAGGTGAATGAACTCCATCATATTTTATCTATCTCTTGAACACCTGGGACACTGTCAATCTGAGAGAGAGAGAGATGGCAAGAAAGCTAACTATGCAAGTATGAGAAACTGAGTCCAGATTCTCAGCGTCCAGAGAAAGCTGCTGCACATGCTTGCACCAGCCCTGAGGGCAGTGGACAAGGCAGGTGGACCACTGGAGCTTGCTGGCCAGCCACCCTAGAAAGAAAAAAAGCCAAGTCTCAGTTTAATGAGAAACCCTGTCTTAAGGAAATAAGGTGGTCATGTGGCAGTGTCACATACCTTTAATTCTAGCACTCAGGAGGCAGAGGCAAGTGGAACTCGCTCTGTAGACAAAACTGGCTTTCTCACGCTTCACAGAGATCCACTGACACACGGCAGATACCTAATGTTCATCTCTGGCTTTTGCACATAAATGCATGCACATACACACACACACACACACACACACACACACACACACACACACACACACACACAAAGGATACTGATTATGAATCAATGTCCTCTTTGCTTCATGCCATCTTTTATCAGATACTGTGTACAGTCTCACAGAGTGGAAAGGGCTGACACAGCATATCCATGAAAACCAACTCATACCTGTGTCAATTGCTATCAAGGTGAAAGAGGTCAACTCCCTCTCATACGACGACGGTCTCTCGGGTAGACGGCTGCAAAGCATGCCTTTTCTAAGAAAGAGTAATTGAAGAAGTCCAAAGCCAAGAAGGGAGGCAAACCAAGGCTGTGAGAGGAATTTGAAGTTTCTGTCAAGTACAACTACAGAAACATTAGCAATAGCCCAACTCCTTGAACGATTAATACAAATCCTCAGTTTGGCCCATTGATTTCAGTTACTATTGTTCAAATAACATACCTAGCTTTCAACAAAAATTGTAAGACACAAAAAATGGCAAGAAAAAAATCCTAAGTGTATGGCTCATACCTATAATTCTAACCCTGGGGGTCTGAAACAGAAAGATTGCCGTGAGTTCAAGTAAGCACCAGGCCAACCTGTGTTATGGTGTAATAACTTATTTCAAAAAACAAAAGAGAAAAGGACAAAAAGACTAGAGAGACAAAGCCACCGTCAGACACAGACTTGGATAGGAACAAACACTGACATATTCAGATTGGAGATTTGAGAGAACTATGGTTAGTAAGTTAAGGGCTTGAGTAGAGAAAGTAGACAGCAAGCAAGAGATGAGTTCTGTAAGCAGAGAGATAAACACTCTAATAGAGGGCTGGGGAGATGGATCAGCAGGTAAAGCACCTGCTCCACAAGTGTGGGGCCCTGAGTTTGGATCCCTAGGGCCCACCTAAAGGCCAGCTACAGGTGACATGCTTGCAATCCTAACAGTTGGGGCACAGAGGCACTATGATCCCAAGGACTCTCTGGCCAGCCAGTCTAGCCATAACAGTGAACTTCAGGTTCAGTGGGAGACTCTTTCAAAAAATTGTGGAGAAGTGATTGAGGAAGACATCCCAATGTCAAGATCTTGTTTCCACATGTACCTACCTATACATTTTACATAGACATAACACACACACACACACACACACACACACACACACACACACACACATACACACACACCTTTAAGAATGACTTTTTTAATGTTGGAACCAAAATCAGCAATGAAGAATGTCTTCTGAGAGCTTAGCATAACCAAGAAAAGCCTTGGTAAAATTCAAACAAACAAACAAACAAAAAGGAAATCATAAAAACAGAATATATAAGAATTCTGAGGAAGTTTCTAAAATAATATATGCATACTTGGGATATCAGAAACAGATGAAAAAAAGATAATGAAGCCAAAAAAAGTAATAAAAGATTAAAAATTTCCAAAATCAATGAAAGACACAAAACCACAGATCCAGGAAGCTTAGATAACATCAAACAGATTAACTTTTATTTTAAAAAATTATGTTTGGTATACTGAAGCTTGACACAATCAAAGAGAAACATAAAGTCTCCTAGGAGGAACAACAACGACAATCAGAAAAACACACCTTACTCAGAGAAGTCACAGATAAGAATTACAGCATGTTTCCCATCAGAAATCATGCAAGCAAGAAAAGACCAGAATGCATTTTTTTTGAGTGTAGGACAAAACACTTTCCAATATGAAGGATAAACAAGAATTATTGAAACAATTAAAAGCTGAATGAATTCATCTCCAGCAGAACTGGAAATGAAAGAACTATTAGGACAAACTTCTTGAGGTCAAAAAGGGAAGCCTCCATGGGTACAATTCATGCAATGTGACATTCATACAATGGGACATGTCACCACCCCATGGAAAAGTACAGGTGAAGAGGAAGTATGTATTGCAAGGTAAAATGCATCTGCCTAAAAGGCTGCAGGCTGGCTTGCAACTGTATGACATCTAGAAAAGCAGAATTCCTAAGGGGATTTAAAAGTCAATGGTTTCCCAGATTCAGGGGGAAGAGGGGATAAGAACAGGTACAGTGTGGGGGCTTTTAGAGAAGGAAAATGATTCATTATGATACTTTAGTCATGGAGACTCTGGATTATTCACTTTTCAAAAATCCATAGAACTTCCAGCGTTATGGGAATCTGGTTACATGCAACCTTGAAAATGAACTTAAGGAATTCAGAGAGGGATGAATCAAGCTAACCAGACTGCAAATGTGTGAAACAGCACCATTGAATGGGGACTGGGGAGAAAGATCCAGCCTGGAGAAACATGGGAAATGGGTGGAATCTTGACTAGAGACAGAAAAAGCTGCATGTGATGTTCACCCTTCATTTCTGTTCTCCGGCTGATAAGTTATATCCCACAAAGAGCAGGAAAATTATTCTGAAATGCTCCCCACAAAGGCTGACCCTGAACCGTTAAATTGTGTGCAGCAGATGGGAACTACATTTCTCACCATCTGAGTGGGAAGTTCCATACAAGAAGAGGGAGAAGGCTAGAATGACTCATGCGGCTGTCGCGTGAATTCATGTTGAGCCTAATACAGATATAGATGAAAGCAAATGAATTTGTACCTAGCTGGAAACAGATGGATACAAATAGAAGCTTCTGCAGATGTACGACCGTACAGAGATTGGCACAGAATCGTGTTTCCTTTCTCTGTCAGGTGCAGGGGTCTAGAAGCCATGACAACTCAGTAGCAGTGAACACCTCAGACATTTAGATCCTGGATTCTAAAACACTCTCCAATAAAACAACAAACCAGGAATTCTTAAAGAAATTGCTGGTTCTACTACTGGAAAAAATCTTACCCTTTAGGCTTTACAGCATCCTATAGTTCCAAAGGCCAAGCAAAGAAGAACTCAAAAAAGAAAAACACAAATAAATAGAAGAGGTGGGTCAGAGGGACCTAGGAGTCCATGATGGAGTTCCTAGAGTCCAAAGAGGAACCAATTTTAGTAGTCAACTAAATTGAGTAATGCTGGATTATAACCCCAAATGTAAATATAAACATGGGTGAGTGCTACACTGATGTAAATGACTGGCCGAATGTCACTAACATAAATAAATAAATAAATAAATAAATAAATAAATAAATAAATAAATAAATAAATAATTTAAAAAACCAACAACAAAAGGAACAACCAACCAAACAACAAACCAGCCACCCCAAGGAGCAACTCTGCCATGCTGAGAATTTGGAATCATTTGTGGGGCTCCTCCACTGCCACACTTTTAAGTGTGGGGTGCAATAACTTCATCCTAAGAAATATAACGTAGAACCAAGGTTAGGGGAGTAACAATTTACAATTGAAAAACCTAGTAAACACCACCTCAGCCAAGTGCTGAAGGTCAACACCCAGAGGAGAAGTCAAGGTGATCATGGAACCTTCGATGGTACATGAAGAAAACTGCACAGGACCTTCTAGTCTTCCCCCAAACAACATATAACTCCAGTTAAACCATGAGAAAAACATCAGACAGATTCCCATAAGAGAGAGTTCACAAATATTGGATCATCACTCCTAAAAGTTAGCAAGATCATTCAAAATAAAATTGTAGAAACTGGCATGGCCATAAGGACTCTCAGACAACATACCAGCAAAGTGATATAGCAGATTGGGTGGATCCCTCAAGAGTAAAAGAAAATTGGGAGGGGAGGTTTTTAAAGATATCTGAACTTAATCATCACTTACTGGTATTGATTCATTGATAATGGCAGGTGAACCATACATACTAGGATATAAGAGGCCAATAGTGGAGTGGAGAGATGGTTCAGCGGTTAAGACTGCTTACTGCTCTTCCAAAGGACTTGTTAGCTTACCAGCTCCTATGCCGGGTGGTTCATAACTGCTTACAATTGTAGATCCAGGAGATACAAACAACCACACACCTGGCATGCATTCACACAAATACCTATGCATAAATAAAAGTAACTTTTTAAAAAGATGCTAATAAGGGAAACATGAGTAGGGGACTGAAGAACCCTTTATCTTTGTTGTTTTTATTTAGATATAAAGCTGCTGAGATAATTTTGAAAAAATTAAACTCTTCTTAAAGTGTTTATCTAAAAGGAAGAAATGTTGCCAGTATATTTATGGGAAAATAGTCCTGGTGCACTCTAGATAAAGGCTAGTGAAGGACTCTAGCCCACTCGAGCACGTGGCTCTGTAGGTCTTGCCCTTTTCTCCCATCTGCTCCCCCTTGCTAAAAACCATTAGATTCCATTCCTAAAGCTAGCCACCAAAGTCTATTTCCTTATTTGATCACTTCCTCCTCCTGAGCCTGACTACCAAGATCCAGGTATCAAAGTATTGAAGTCCAGCAATCATAAGCCCCCTTTGGTTTACCTAATTAACATGCCCAATTAAAATTAAACACCTCATCCTAAAAGGGGGTTTCCCATGTTACTTTTATAAACCACCGTGTCAGTCTCCTCTCTATCCAGAGGCAATCCTTTGTCCCCTTTCCCTTGTCCCCTTCCCCTTCTCTCTCATCCCCATCTCCTCCACCACCACATCCTAGCCCATTCTAACACAGAACTCTCCTCTTTCTCTTCTTAAAATTACACCTACAAGGTCATTTACTGCTGTTTTTCTGCCTGAGTCAGAAAGTAGTCATTTTAACTTTTTCTTCCCTGCTTAATAAAAGCTCTCTCTGTGGAATATAAGTGTTTGGGTGTAGTTTGTGTCTAATCCAGGGTCTGGGAGGGTAGCCCCACTGGGCAAGAATCTCCATCAGCTAGAATAAGATAAACAGAGTACTATATATTGATAATCAAAGAACAATGAAGCAGAAGAAAATTAGGGGTCTAGACAGCACAATAAAGGAAATGGAAAGGACCTGGTGATGTGGGAAAGACCCTGGAAAAGAGAAAAACCAGTGCTCAATGTCACCATCATGGACTAGAGAGAAATCAGCTCTCAGTGTCACTGCCATAGCTGAGGAAGGTGATGAACAGGGTGCCTGATTCCCAGGTGGAGTTTTCTGCACCGCTATGATACCACGTGTGTACTTCCTGTTTCTCAATTCAATATGGCAGACAACCAATTAGTTTAAGGTTCTTTCTTTCTTTCTTTTGTTTTGAGAAGTTAAGGAAAATATAATACTTTGGGGACCAGGTGGGTGGTGTACAGAAAAGCTACAGAAAGCAGAATACAGATGGAAGAAAAAGAGAATTTCAAGAAAAGTAGAAATGAAAATTGAGAAACGACTATCAGAGACAGACGCCCTCTGAAGACTTCTAAAAATAGGAGGTTGAGGGAAGGTAATGGGTTTCCTCTAAGTGTGAAAGATGGATGGCAGGCAAAGAACACTTCTGTGAAGCTAGTCTGTGAAAGTGAACACTGCTGGCGGTGCGCATGGGTCTGTTTTACAAGCGGAGTCCTGCAAATATTTGCTGCACTGGCTTTAATCGATGTGGAATGTTAAACTCCAACACACAGTTGCCACACCAAGTGAAAGGAAATTACAATTTACTTGTTGCCATTTTCACTGGAAAAATACTATGCCAGCACAGAAACTTCCCTTGTTTGATTGCGTGTTCCTGGCTTGCTGCCTTCTCAAAGTAAACAAGACGGCACTGTCCCATCTCCCAGAACAAAACAACAGCATCAAATGTAACAGCTAAGCCAAAAAGTACAACTCCAAACAGACACAACCAATTCCTTTCGCCAACTTCGAACTCTGTTGACGCTCCTCTCTCTTGATTACATAAGTGGAAATGTTTTTTAGGATACACAAAATTTCAGCCAAGCCTAATGTGTGGGCTTGTAATCCTAGTTACTTGGGAAGCTGAGGCAGGAGGACTGCAAATTCAAGGCCAGCCTAGACAACCTAGTGAGACCTGGTGTCAAAGTAAACGGGGGGGGGGGGGGGGGGGGGGGGGATGGGGGGGTGGCAGGAGGGCAGGAAATGAGTTTGGGATTATAGTTCAGTGGAAGGGTGCTTGTCTAGAACACAGAAGGCCTTAGCTTCAATCCCCAATGCTGCAAAATCAGTAAATAAATGAATATGTACAAACGTAAGGAAAGGATACAACATGATATGCATTCGAGAGATCTGATAAATAACCGTAGAAAGAGTTAACATGTTGTGTTGATTAGTTTTTCTGTCAATTTGACACAAGCTAGGGTCGTGTGGGAATCAGGCCACTCTGTGTGGCATTTTCTTGATTCGTGCTTGATGTAGGATGTTCAGCCTACTGTGGCCATGTCATCCTTGGATGGGGGGTCCTGGGACGTATAAGCAAGGTAGCAGCTGGACATGAGGGTGGGGGAGCAAGCCTGTGAGCAGCATTCCTCCATGGCCTCCGCTGAAGTTCCTGCTTCCAGGCCCCTGCCTGGAGTGCCTGTCCTGACTTCCTTCCCTCCACTAGCTGCAAGCTCAAATAAACCCTTTCCTCCACAAGTTGCTTTGGGTCAAGGTCTTTATCACAGAAAGAAAGAAACTTAAGTAATACACATGGTAAATTTTATGTTCATCCAAAGGCATAAAAACAAGGAAAGGGGAAATTTTCCTGGCATCCCACCCTTAGACAAAGAACTAGAGGCAACTAATGACTTCTGGGAGAGGCAGAGTTAGCCTTTCCCAGGGATGAGCTTCCTGATCAGTTATCTCACACAAAGCAGTCGTCCCTGAAACCATATACACACAAACAACAAAAATAGACTCAGCCATTCCATTCATGTATTTGTGCATACATAGACATGAATTATGAATGAAAAAGAGGTTATCAGTTTGAGAGTGGGGAATGGGAGGGGCTTGAGGGTGGTAACTGGGAGGGGCTGGAGGGAGGAAACGGAAGGAGGAAAGTGATGTAATTCTATTTTAATTTAAAAATGTTTAAACAATAAAAAACAAAAACGTTATGCTACAGATATTTTACCACAATCAGTTTTTTTAATTTAAAAATAGAATAAAAGTACATAGTGATCACTAATTGGCCACCAGAAAAGCTAGCATCGTCTTGACCTAGGCAAGGCTAGATTCTGGGGAATGCCATAAAGACACAATTGGACCCAAGTACACCCAACTTAGACAACAATGGAGAAGGTAGTTTAAAATTCACCATGAGCACTAAGAGAAAAATTAGAAAATCAAAACAAAGCAGATCATAAAATGTGGGATGTTGCAGAGAGACCAAGGATTGGCAGGACACAAGAGCATGCTAGCAGCCAAGAAACTGTGGAGCCAGCAAATGCTTCGGTGTGACATGGAAACACTTCAGGGTGTGTGCAGTTGCAGAGTTGGGACAGCCCCAGAGAGCGAAGCTGGAGAACTCGCCACACAGATCTGCCAGCCTGGAGAGATGAAGATTAGGGATGCTTCATGGGAAAGAGACCATTCAAAGCTTGAAAAGAAGATGGATTTTGCCATGACTGGTGGAGAAAAGAACATTTCCATATAACAGCAACATAACCCCTGAAGCCAGCAGAGACCAGTAATGGCGGGAATGAGCACCTAGCAAGTACATTGACCCGAATGTAGGGAAATTAAGAAAACAATGAACTAAATAAAATCAGACAATGGGATTTTAATTGGAGAATAATTTAACTGGGAATAAACATGTAAGATACGTATTTACAGGTTCTATTCAGTCACCCTATCAAAAAGATTATACTCCTCATAAGGCTTCATCTGAATTATTACTGGTATTTATAACTACCCATACCTTGTTCCTAGGAGGTGAATAGTAATTTTTTGTTGAATTAATGAATTAATATGTAATAAAAAACATTTAAATTATTTTTCAGTTTTTTTTCATTTTTTTACTTACAATCCATAATACAATGTAAACACTATATGAACACAGCATTCTAGAAATAATGGCAAGAGAAATACAATCAGTTCTAATACAATCCCCCGCTCCTCCCCCCACCTCTGCCCTCCTTCCCCCACTTTACCCTCCCCTCCCCACAGTAATAACTCTTTATCTTTTCATAGCGCATGGGTTCTGTTGACTTTCCAGTTCCTCTTTGTTAAGGTTTCTTATATTTCCCATCTCATGGGCCCTTTCCTGGCTTCTCACATTTTCTCCCACTTAAACACACATCTTTAACCTTTAGAAGCTAAGAACCATGTATGAAAAATAACATGCAAGGTTTGTCTTTCTGGGCCTAGGTTACTTCACATAATATGATATTCTACAGTTCCATCCACCTTCCTGAAAAAGTCATCCTTTATCATTTCTTGATAGCTGAATAAAACCCATTTGTATGTGCGTCATGGTTTCATTACCCAGTTGCCTGTTCATCTGTTGAAACAGGGTTTCATGCAGCCCAGGGTATCCTGAAATTTATTATATAGCTAAGGATGACCTTCAATTCCTGATCCTTCTGCATCTACTTCGCAAATTCTGGAATGACCCACATACAGGTAAAGAATGGAAAATGAATAGAATGAAATAGTAACGAAAATCAGGAACACATAAAAAAGTGTTTATTGACAATCAATATGGTTTGATTTTGAAGTCTTGAGCTTGGGGGTCCTGGGGATGACAGAGCAAAAAACATGAGCTTTCCAAGCTTAGACTGTTTCAATGTTAGTATTTCTCACTGGATGCATAAGCTATACACCAGTGGTTCTCAACCTGTGGGTCACGACTCCATTAAGGATCAAATGACCCTTTTGCAAAGATCACACATTGGATACCCTACATGTCAGATATTTTACATCACGATTCACAACAGTAGCAAAATTACAGTTGTGAAAATAATGTTATGGTTGGGGGGGGTCATCATGATAACATGAGGAACTGTCTTAAAGGGCCACAGCATTAGGAAAGGTGAGACCCACCGGCATAGGCAGAGCTTAGCAAACGCCTACAATACAAGAAGACTCACAAGTGACTGTAACTGACACAAAGTTCAGTTCACATATTCTCTAGCTCTACTTTTTGGAATAGTTAGAAACAGTGTTCTTTGCCAGCCTCAAAGGATTCTAAGCAACTGTTGGCTTCAGCGAATGGGTAGCTTAACCTCTATTCAGTTTGTCTCAGTAGCAAATACAAATCCAGACAACAAGCTAATTACATAGAAAAGCTGCCTTATAGCTCACTTCCCAATTTTCAGGGCCATCCATTCTGCTTTAAGTACTCCTAACAGCTACCTTCTAAAAGGCAAGGGTACTGGTAAAAAGAAAACTCAATGTTCCCAGCTCTCTGTCCTGGCGTAAGACAGAGCAGTCGTGATGATCTGTGTACTCCCTGCCACGGTATCTGGCTGTTGCTGAAAAAGAGGTTGACTTTGTATACCCCAGACATACAGAAGTTCTCTAAGCCAAAGGTCATCTGGGGAAAGGGTCTCTCCTAGAACACAAAATCTGAGACAGTGATCCGGGCTGATGAATCTGATCATAATCCTGTTTGAAAGCTTGAATGAAAGCCAGGTAAAGGTTGATGTTGGTGGCCTAATATTTGTTCACCAGTAGTAGTCAGTTACTTAGTTGAGATGTTGGTTTTTTTTAAAAAAAAAAAAATCTCATTTCTTGCTTCAGACTCATATAAGCACTTTGGATTTTTCTGAACTTTTTACCATCTAAGTACAAATGGACATACTGGCTGGAAATGGGTCTTCTTTTTCAGAGCTGATGTTCTTGGACACATTTTGTATATTTGGAGAAATAATTGTCATTTTAAAATACATGATATACTTTAACAACTTCACATGGAAAGTAGCAAGCACAGTCAGGGCCAGGCTGGTTTCCCACCAGCAACAAGAATACAGTGAGGGTTCAGCAAAGAAACAGCATGGGGCTGGGGAGGTGGCTCAGTGGTTAACAGCACCAGCTGTGCTTGTAGAGGACGAGGACGAGGGTTCAATCCCCAGCACCCACATGGCAGCCTACATCCCTCTCTAATTCTAGTTCCAAGGGATTGGACACCCTCTTCTAACTTCACTAAGCACCAGGCATGCACACAGTGCACAGACATACATACAGGCAAAACATCCACACACATAAATTAAAATCATTTTTAAAAGTTTTTAAAGAAACAGAACACATTACACAAATGTGTGTGTCCGTGTGTGTCCGTGTGTGTGTGTGTGTGTGTGTGTGTGTGTGTGTGTGTGTGTGTGTGTGTCTGTGTGTGTCTGTATCTGTGTCTGTGTGTCTGTGTGCATTATTTGGCCAAGAGTTGTCATTTGGGAGGTTTAAATCTACCTATGGTCAAGAGCTAACTCAAGCTCCATCAGATCCCCTGCGTTTTAAATCATGCTCCACCCTGCTATTCAACATCTACAGCCAGGAATTGCAGATTCCACAGCCGGCCAGCTGTACTCCTCAGCCTCCCTGTGAGTTTGAGCCAGCATTTCATGAATATCATCAACTATTTACACTCAGATAGCCACAGTCCTTTCTAATTCTTGGCTCAAACTTGAGGAAACTTACTCAGGAAGGAGCTTGGAAAATACCTCCCTAAGTCATCCAAGAGGGTGGAGACCAAAACACAAGCCCTGAAGCCTTCAAAGGCACGGTAGCTGGCTGGGAAGAACTTTTTCCTAAGTCCAAAGACAAAAACACACAGACAAGACTATTTTTCACAAACTTTTAAGACATGAAATATTATTGTAGCTGTATCTTGAGTCTTAAGGGGCTGTCCTTTCCCATACCTTCACTCTAAATACCATTCCTGCCCCAGACCAACTTAAACAACCAACACTGAAGGGGGAAAGTTCAGAAAAACTCACGGTGAATTAGGGAAAACAGACTCCATGCCAAGAAAACAAAAACTTAATAAGTACAAGGGAATCTGCTCACAGGAAGGAGGAAAAAAAAAGCCTGGAGCATCCTCTCAGGGAAATTCCTGCTCTCCCCAGGAAAGGGTACGATTTCCCTGAACACAAAGATCATGTTTCCTCCAGCAAATTCTCACCATTTTAAAACAGCAGGATGACCAAAAAGTGCACCAGGCTCTTTGAGAATATCTCCCTTCAGCCTCTATTTTGCAAGGTGCCTTCTCTATTTCTTGTTGAGGCTTTAGACAGTGGGATCCCCAGTAATGAAAATGCTGGATGTTTTTAACTGACGACCTCTTACATAAGGGGCTATAAACGAAGTGCTTTGCAGACATGAAGTCTTTTAGCCTGTACAGAAATTCCTGGTAGTATCCATCACCTTTAAAAAACTAAATAAATAAACTGAGCCTCCTAGAAAACAAGAGAACGGCTTAAAGATCAGCAGATATGGCACCCAAATCAATCACTGGTCTCACTCTACACTGCTTGTATCATGAGTGAATATGGATTTGCTCTGTGGGTAAAGGCACTTGCCACCAAGCCTAATGACCCAAGTTTGATATCAGGGGCCTACATAGTAGAAGAAGAGGACTTCTAAAATTTGTCCTTTGACCTCCATGGGCACACCATGGCACATGCATCCATACACACATACAAATAAAAGGTGCAATTTAATTTTTTAAAAGAAATCGATTTTCAGTCTGTGAAACCTGGTTTATTGCACCGGCACTTGGACTAGAAAAGCAATGCCTGGTTCATTGTGTCCCCTGAAACTGTACCCACAAATGACAGAGACTCCAGGTCCCAGGCAATATGCAGCCAAGCGCCTTGGAAACAGGTGTCTACATGCTGGTTAATTTGATTGAAGTAAGGGATGGGATGGGAGAGGTGGGTTAAGAACCCAAAGGGTTGATATGTTTAACCTTTGGTATATTCAAGATGCATATAATCTCAGTGCATCTGCTGATCTGCAAATATAATCACATTTACTTACACAAATATGATCAACTATTTCTCATTGTTAGATTCTGATAGAACCTATACTCAGTTTTTCCATCTATACCATGTATAAACACACATGTCCTATATGTATATAAGTATATCTGGTGTCGTATTATACTACATAAGATTCATATGCCTCTCCAGTTATCTAATATTTGCTTACTGTATCTTCAGCAACCCAAAATCTTACAGAGAAACAGTAGGCCAGTGTTCTCTCTGCACTCAAAATAGTTCTGCCAAAAAGCATGTAGTCAGAGCCCAGTCATCCCACACAGAAAACTTGTGACCTTTTATTTTACTTATTGTTCATGAGCTTGGCATTGGTAATATGCTAGGCTCTCACTCCACTAGCAATAAAAAGTAAATAGAAAGGAACTATTGGGGGCTGGAGAGATGGCTCAGAAGTTAATAGTTTGTGCCATGCTTACAGAAAACCTGAGTTCAATTCCCAGCACCCACACTTAACTATCTCTAACTCCAACTCCAGGGAGATCAGACACCTCTGGCCTCTAGGAGCATCTGCATTCAGACACACACATAAACAAATTTTTCTTTAAATATTTTTTTGTTTAAATAAAAGGAATATTGCTAGAAATAATATTTTCTGTCAGCAGATGTGGCAGCTCATAGCAAATAGGAAAGCCACAGAAACGATATTCAGGCTGGTGAGACTCTTCAGATGTTAAAGGCTAAGCTCAGAACCCAAATACCAACATGATATTCACACACAAAATCACTCATTATGGTTCTGAACTCCATCCCCTGAGGCTTCATTTCGGAATCTTAGAATTAAGAGGTCTTGGCTAGGTGGCGGTGGTGCAGGCCTTTAATCCCAGCACTCGGGAAGATCTCTGTGAATTCGAGGCCAGCCTGGTCTACAGAGCAAGCTCCAGGACAGGCACCAAAACTACACGGAGAAATCTCATCTTGAAAAAAAAAAAAAAAAAAAAGAATTAAGAGATCTTTCCTGCCATGCTGGAATTCCCTCTACAAAATTCCTGGTAGTTATTGCCACTTGCTGGAATGGTAGGAAGTCCTGGCTCTGACATACCCTGGAACCATAATGACTTCCCCTGAAGTTCCAGTGTATGGCAGAGTCAGGACTTGCCACCATGCTTCATTATACCTCCTCACCCTCTTCATTCTCAGACAGACTCTGTGTACAGATGACATTGCAGAAACATTCAGAGACTGGCCGAGGCTCCAAAAGAACATTTTATCATCAATGTTGAAGGCTGACTGTACAGGCTGCTAATACAAGCACTATACGATCTCCTGTGACTAATCCGTTTTTAGGACAATACTGAGAAGTGACACCACTTCTAAACAGAAAGGGAAATAGACTGACCTCTCTGAGTGTATTCTTTGCCTGTGACGTGATGAACGATTTATGTAAGCAGCCTTGAACATCATGTATATCCCCAGCTCCCTTGTGAAACAGGATGCCCTTGATGACAACAGAAAGACAAGCATCTATACACTGTCTTTGCAGCCCACTCGATGTGGACCTGAGTCCTGGCTCCTCATCTCTCCTCTGTGCTTCCTTCCTCACTTGCAAAGTGTGTGTGATGAGCTGCATCACCTAACTATGAAAAGAAAATACACGATCTGTCGGGTGGTGGTGGCGCATGCCTTTAATCCCAGTACTCGGGAGGCAGATCTCTGTGAGGTCGAGGCCAGCCTGGTCTATAGAGCAAGATCCAGGACAGGCACCAAAACTACACAGAGAAACCCTGTCTCGAAAAACAAAAAAAGAAAGGAAGGAAGGAAGAAAGAAAGAAAGAAGAAAAGAAAGAAAATACACAGTCACAATAAGGCCCTTGGTCCAGCACTGTCCTCATCCTCCTGCGTACCCTGTGCTGGAAGAGAGGCATCCACTTCTACCTCTTCCAACCAACCTCAAACTTCATTTTCTCCTCTGTGTCTTGATTCTCTCATTTGTAAAACAGTTGTAGGGGGGTAAACAACCTTTAAACTCCTGCCTGCTCTGACCTTCTAACATTCTGGGGGGTTTGACAATGTCCCTCTTATTCTTTGAGAATGAAAATTCTTTACTGAAAGTCTGTGATAAGCAAACACAATTCTCTCTGAATCCTGTAAAGCAAAACCTGGATTAAGTATCTTAACACAATGTCCCGATTGTCTTCAGATGACCCTAATCAACACATACATGTTCTTTAATCTCCTTTTTTTTTTTCTTTTTTTTTGATTCTTCAGCTGAGACAGCGAGGAAGATGGTTTATTATACACAAGTTACACTTGGCCACAAGTGAGAACAGAACTAATCCAGAATGCCATAGGTCCAGGGCAGAGCGCCAGAGGGAATGCTTTGGTTGTAATGAAAGCAAAGTCTCTCAGATGGTCTCTGTGAGCTGATGGTGATGTTCCAGGTCCATCAGGACTTCTGCGGTAGTTGCACACAGTCCAACACCTTGCACCAAAGTCCCAGCCTTCAGTGTCCCTTGCTTCTGCTCCTTCAGCCTCGCAGGTACACAAACCTAGTTTATTGGACCCCTGCCTCATCTTTCCCCTCTTGTGCCTCAGCCTGCTCGTTCACTTCTTCCTCCACTTTGCTCTCATGGTGCAGGAGTTTTAAGGAAGATGGTGCTAAGGCCGAGAGCGTCTTTAATTTCTTATCTTAATCTGTAAAACGTTTGCTGTGCCTTTTCCTTCCTTCATGCCTCCTCTGAGCTTCTCTCCTTCTGTTTCACGTTCCTGAATCACTTTCCTTATCCACATATTTATTGTTTTATCGATGAATTATACTTTAATATATAGAATGGGTAAGCTTCAGTCTTACTATTGAATCAAAATATTCTCATCCCTATACAATGTAGAATTTTATTCTATGCCAAAAGAACCCTAGGCATTGTTACGTATGTTCAAGACTAATCTGGGACTCGGAGAAGGCAGAAACAGTTCTGTGAAGCCCACATTCATGATTTTCTCCTACAAAACCTACAGGCTTTACACTCAGTATTCCCTGAGCAGAGGCTGGCCGAATAATGGCAAGACATATTCTGCCAGAGTTTTGCAGACTCCATCATGAGAACCTCCCACCAGATTCTATCTGGCCCACCCAGTCTTTTCCCATCACAGTCACAAGACAAGTCACACAGCCATCTTCAGTACCAGATTCATAACTCCTGCCCACCCAAGAACTCCAAATCTTTAAAAGGATTCCAAGCCAGAAGTCCAAGGAAGCGCTCCCTGATGCAAGCTAGGGCATCTGATTTTGTTTAATTGCATCCTCTGGAACAGAACTTCCCAATAAATATTCAGCATATATGGGTGGTCCATGAAGGTAAATACTCTTTGCAAAGTAGAAGCAAAACATGATATAGTTACATAAATTTGGGAGCATTGTGTTAAGCAAAATAAAACAAATATCCCAAGGCTTTCAACATGCTACTATACCTTGTGAATGTCTAAAATTTCCAGGGTCTTTTAATCAAAATCCAATACTCTTTTCAAAGTGCATCTGTAAAAATTCAGATTAATAATACCAGTCACTGCAGTGGCCTCCACTGAAGGTGAAGATCGTTTCCCAACCTCACTGATGTTGGTCCTGATGACGTGACCTGCTCTGGGCAATAGAGTATTAGAGGATGTGATTTGAGCCAAGGCCTCAAATATTTTTTATACAAATTAGCTTATCTCTTGACTTCTGTCTTTCCCATGGGAATTCATCCTAACTACTTGTTCTAGAATAATGAAAAACACATGAAGGAGACCTGAACATAACCAGTAGCATAAAAACTAAGCCTGGGTAACCCACAAGGAGCCAGCTTAAATAAGGCCTGCCTTATGGTGATATTTTATTTGTATTAAAATGTTATTTGTATGTTAATACATAAAGTTGCCCAGGGGTCAGAGCTATTAGCAAGCCATAGGGAAAGCAGGGCAGTGGTGGCGTATGCTTATAAGCCCAGCACTTGGTAGGCAGAGTTAGGTAAGTCTGTGTACGTTCAGGGATACAGCCATTATTGGATACACATGCCTTTAATCTCAATACCAATCATGGAAAACCTGGAGGTCTATACAGACAGGCCGTGACAAGGCGGTCATGTGGTTGGGTTTACAACCAATGAGAAGGCAGAACAGAAATTCTATATAAGGACTTTAACACAGAAAGTAGCTCTGGTTCGGAGAGGTAGGACCACCGCAGGAGGAAGGGTAAGGTTTTAGCTCTTAGCTCTGACCTCTTGGCTTTCTTCTTTGCATTGGTTCTGTGTTTCTTATTTAATAAGAAGGTTGGCTACATCTACAAATGGCGTCCAACGTGGTGGCAAGAGTTTCCACCTAAAAACTGAGAAAAAAGATTCTAAAATGGAGCTAAAAACAGTTCCTAATTGTCTCTCTCAAATGAGCAGCAGCTGCCGGTTTGAGCTACTGGTGGGTTCCTAGCGTGCGCACTCGACCTGCAGTATGGCAGGAATGAGGCCTCTGTAAGTGGCACATTAAGCTGCATGGTGGATTTAGCCTTTGCTAGTACAAAACAAAAAAAGAGGTTTCTGGGCTACACGTTGCTTGGATAAAAGCATAAAGACCCACGATAGCTCCCAGAGCTGGTGGTAAACGTACCACCACCATGTTGAGAAGCTGAGGTGGGCGGAGCCAGCAGCCACAGCTGCTGCAGTTAAAGCAATAGATTCACAATAAGACAGATTCAGATGTAATAGTTTACAATGTGTGTAAAAGATACATAGGCTTGAAAGAAACAAAAAAGGTGATATATACAATTATAGAAACAAATACATAGTTTTAAAAAATAAAGTCTTTAAAGAGACAGTAAAATTAATATAAAAATAAGCCAAGTAAAGATGAATATTACACAGAGAATCTGGACTGTGTTGTCTTTGGGATTTTCAACTGCAGAAAAACATTTGATTGTAAAAGCTGTTGAGTTATGCCAAAATGTATATTTTAAAGATACCTTGACTTCAAAATTTGGATATAAGGATATGTTGCTTTAGAAAGGAGACT
This sequence comes from Peromyscus eremicus, assembly GCF_949786415.1. Classification (NCBI taxonomy): domain Eukaryota; kingdom Metazoa; phylum Chordata; class Mammalia; order Rodentia; family Cricetidae; genus Peromyscus; species Peromyscus eremicus. The sequence continues at coordinate 116,053,471 of NC_081417.1, read as the reverse complement.
CTGCTTTTGTTCCCACAGAAAGCCAAAGGCTATGGATTTGTTCCAGATTAAGATACATCAGGTTTGACCAGCCAAGACTCCCTGAAAGGTCTCCGATGACACCATGGCCCAGATGATCCAACATCCAGAATGGTTTGAGGGCAGCTGGCTCAGACAATACAGCCTCATGGACTATTCCATAATCCTAACATTTTCTTTGTGTCCCCATAAGATACAGCACCCCCCTCCAGTAGGAAGTAGTAAGAGAAGCTATGCCCAAATTCCCAAATTATATGTAATTTTACTTTGTTAAGGTTAAAACCTTCCTTTTTGAAAAAAAAAAAAAAGAAAAGAAAGAAAAGGGGAAGTGCTGTGGGATGGTCTGTATGTCAAGTGTGTTGCTGATTGGTCAATAAATAAATCACTGATTGGCCAGTGGCCAGGCAGGAAGTATAGGTGGGACAAGAAGGAGAATAAAGCTGGGAAGTGGAAGGCTGAGTGAGAGACACTGCCAGCTGCCATGATGACAAACAGCATGTGAAGATGCCGGTAAGCCACAAGCCATGTGGCAAGGTATAGATTAATGGAAATGGATTAATTTAAGCTATAAGAACAGTTAGCAAGAAGCCTGCCACGGCCATACAGTTTGTAAGCAATATAAATCTCTGTGTTTACTTGGTTGGGTCTGAGCAGCTGTGGGACTGGCAGGTGATAGAGATTTGTCCTGACTGTGGGTCAGGCAGGAAAACTAGCTATACTGCCTCCTGTTTTTTATTTTTCGTTTCATAGTATTTTTTTCTCTACTTCTTAGATAAGGCAGGACCCAGCCTCCCTCCAGCTTATCGGGAGATGGGGTGGTAGAGTTTCTCTCCACCCTCCTGTTCACTGCCCATTGGCATAATGGGTGACTAATTTTCTCAGCTATATAACTGAAGCATGGTATATTAGCTTTATAGACTGAAAGAAGTCAAAAAGAGGGAAGATTTATTTGGCTCAATGTTCCACAAGTTTCTGCCCATGGTTGCTTGGCCCTATATACATGGGCAGAACATCATGGAAGCCGATGCTTGAGATAGAGTTGGTTGTCCACCTGATGGTGGACAGGAGGCAGAGAAGGGAAATAAAGGAAGGGACAAGATATAACCAAGGACATGCCTCAAGTAACCTACTTCCTCCTGCTGTGCCTTACCTCCTAAAATTCCCAGAACCTCCCCACATTGCTGGAGGCTCTGCTTTCACACCTCAACCATGGCAGACAAATTTGCTGAGAACACTCCAAATCTAACTTCAGCCCCCACTCCTATTTATCTGTCTTTCGTGGTTAATATGTTCCCTCCTCTCAGCTGAGGTGGGTTTACGGTTTTGGATTTTAGTGAGCGTCACCCATTATTTCCCCAGGAAGACTAAGTTTATTCATTTCTTGTTTCTATTTAAACTTCCACCAGACACAGTGGGCCATGCCTGTGAAGGAGAGCTCGCAGGCTGTGACAGAAGGATTGTTAGTTCAAGAACAAACAACAAAACAAAACCTAAACTTCCAGGATGAACTCTAGACAAATCATCATACGAATAGATTTGTGTGGCTTCTGAGTCTCTGAGCTACAGAGAATGACTGTAGGAAGAGTTAAGAACATCTCACTGAAGCAGAGTTCCATGCAAAGCAGTTTGGGAAAATGAGCTCCAGGGCCCTTCAAAGCAATTCTTCCTACCAGCCCACCATTATTCTCTAGTGTTCAACAAAATTGGGGCAGCCTTTTGGAAGGAGCATACTTTCAGCTTTCCTTGCAAGACTTGGATTCATTGCTCTCCATGAAAGTTAGAATTTGTGAGCTGGGATAGGAGAGCCTACCACTCAAACAAACTGGGACTTTCAGGCCTAGTAACTGCCAGAGATGCCAAGGGCCAGGTCTCCTGAATTCTGGCATCAGTACTTTTCTTCTTCAAATCTCTGCTATCCCTCTGAAATTTTATCAAAAGATTACATGCCTTTTTGCATATTTGATTCCAATCTTACTGTCTTATTTAGAAAGACATCAAATAATGTCTTCCAAAAAAAAAAAAAAAACCTCCAGGTGAATAGTAAGAGTGTGTGTTGTATGATTTGAAGCATTGATTCTAAGAAGCCTTCCATTTATTTTGTCGAACAAAAATAGAAATCCAGTGTCCTCTTACCCAGTAGTTCAAGCAACTTTAAAAGCTACTTCAAACGGATGGAGAGTTGTGGGAAATGACTAAATGACACTGAAAGCAGCACTCTATGCTTTAAAAGTTCAAAAATTAGGCAATCTGCGGCAGAAAGGTAGGACCTACCGAAATCAGGACACGGCCTTCAACGAGTCCCAGAACTGATAATGGAGGCAAGTTGTGTGCTTAAGGACTGAAACCAATAGTTGGGTGCTGGACATGCTTTAAAAACATCCCTGTTGAATCTATTCGAGGGCAGAGAGTCTCTTTATCACATCTTTGTATATAATACCCGCTATTGGCCAGGTGGCCCCAGCACAGTGCACACGCTTTAATGATGTAAACTAGCAACTCAGTGCCTACCCCAGAGTTCTTTGGAAGCATTCAGGCAAGGCTGCAAGGTTTTGATCACCAAAAATGCTTATCTGGCAAAGCATCGCCACACATTTCTTGTATGACTGGAGATTAAAAAAAAAAAAAAAAAAAAAACTTGTGAAGGGCACTTGGGCTACTTTCCCCAGTTCCAAACTCATGTATATTCATGCTTCAATGATGGACAATGAGATATAAAACTAGTTCTCAGGGGTGAGGAGCAGAGTAGTGAAGTACTTGCCTAGCGTGCACAATGCCCTGGGACTGATTGCCAGCATCACAACAACCATCACAAAGGACTTCCCTGTGCCAGCACCCTTCCAGGAGTGATGCTTTCATGAACAATACAGACAAAACCTCTAGCTGTATGAAGCTGAGAGTTTAGTGAAGGTGAGTGAGTGGCAGGTGAGCTGCTCTAGGCAACTAAAAGTTCTTAGTAAGGAGAAAGTGAGAACTTCTCTGGAAACCACTTAAGCATTAACAGAGACAGGACATGGAGGTGGGTTAAAATATTAAGGAAGGCATTCAGGGAAGATCTTATTGATATGGTGGCATTTATCTTTATATTCTGCTTATAAGTAGTAGCTACTGAGTTGCTCTACATCATGGGCTCCAACCATTCAGAGGGAAGAACAACGTAAGGACTCGTCCCTGAGGAGCTAAGTGCAACCTGGGGAGATTGGATTCCAAAGAAAAATCATGGTGCTGCTTGCCAGCAATCACAGGAAGCAGGACGAGCAAACTAGAAATGGTGTGAGTCTTTAAACTCTTAAAGACCACCCCCAGTGACACATTTCCTCTAAGAGTAAAGCCACATCACCCAGACAGTGCCACCAACTAGGGACCAAGTAGTCAATCATCTCCATTTATGGGAGACATTCTCATTCATACCACCATCGAGAACCATGATAGAGGAAGACACCTGCCACTGACCAACACATGCAAACACATGCATGCATACACACACACACACACATACACACACACACACACACACACACACACGCATACAAGATGGAAATGGGGAAAGAAGAAAGAGGTCATGGTTGTGGGGGATCTGAAGGTAAGGTGGATAGTAAAACACAAGGTTATATGATTAGGAAAGGAGGGAGCCATGGAGGGGGGAGCCAAGGTTTAAGTGGGAAGAAGAATGGGAGAGTAGAGCAGAGAAGGGGCTAGGGAGAGGACTAACACTAAGGAAAAGCCATATGGAAATCAGCTATTTTCACAACACACACACACTTCATGTAGCTTCTCTATACAGGAGATAATTTTCTTCTCCCCAAAGTCGCAGGTTGCCAAACATAAAGCACAGTGCCAGATACCTCCCCTCCAGTTGTTGGTCAGGGGTATCCTGGAAACCCCTAAAACAACACAATACACCCTATTGTCATTGGTCATGGTTACCTAGCAGAACTTGATGGTAAGAACCTATTGCTTAAGACAGCACACATTTTGATCACAGGACATAGAAAAAAATCAACCTGATGCTAACTGCAAACCTTCCTCCCTGCTGTCTAGCTTTCCCAGCACCAAAGGATACTATACAGAAAGCTGGAGGTGAAAAGCCATCAGCGGCCGTACACAGTCATGAACCCTGCGAGTTACAATAATGACCAGCCTAGCAAAATAAGGCCATGGTGCAATGGTGACATGATGTTATTGGGGTAACCAAATGCTTTCTGGGTGGATTTAAGGTCCACTCCAAGGGAGGAAGTACATGCCTGATATTGTAAGTCTGGCTAAGAGCCCATGGCTAGGGAGATCAGAAGCCCTAGGGTAGACCTACTACTATTAGTTTGCTAAATGGACATAGTACCAAGTGACCTTCGAAATACAATCCTCTGTACCTATAGATTAGTAATCAGTCTTCATGAAGAAGTCTTTGTGTAGTGGTTATGGTGGAAAGTCAACAAGTCATCAATAGAGATCAACTGATAAGAATTGTGAGGTGATGATGAGAGGTGTGAGGTGATGAGAATTCTCTCTCAATCAATGAGAGTAAGTGCCTGTGGAATATTCAGCTACAAATGAGACCTCTGGACCACACCCCTCTCCTGAGGCTCAGGGAGCATCATAGAGAGGGAAATGGAAAAATTGTAAGATCCAGCGGTTTGGGAGGGCTGGGACAAAAGTGTGTCTTCTGGACAGGACAGGCCTGCTGCACTCATGACCTCAGAGCAGCTGCAGCTGACTGCATAAGACCCGCACAAGATCAAACCAGTCAACATTCCGGCAGAAATGGGGGAGAGGCTCACATGCTCCCAACCTCTTAACTGAGGAGCTAGAGACAGTTGATGGTTGCTAGGAGACAGAGAAAGAGAGAGTCAGTTTTCTTTAAAGGTGTGGTCCATAGTAGATTGCCCATGTCCAATAGATGGCCCTACACCCATCCGTATATGGGCAGCATAAGCCAGAATCATTGTGTCTAAAAAATAAAATAAAATAAATAAGATTGAGAGAGAGGTCATGAAGTTGAGGGTAGGGTGAAAGCTAAGACATGGATCTGGGAGACAATGGAGGAAGTGGAGGTGATTATTATTGAAATTCTCAATGCATTAACTTAATATATTATGTAGAAAGTACAAATATTTGCTCAGTTTTAGAAGCATAAAACAGAAGCACATTGGTAGAAGGTTAGTATAAAGCTCCAGATAATCCCGTTTCCAATCTAGGAGACAGTTAAATGATTCAGCTATGTCACCATCAGATGTACAGAACATTGGTTCAGTGGCAGCTTAACATAAAGAATCACTAGGAAAGAGACAAAGGCACAAGGAAAATCCTATGAACAGCTGTCAAACTCAACTCTAATGCCAGCTCCCACAAATGAGAACAAATGCTGACCTCTCTTCCCAATCACCCGCAGCAACAGCTTAAGGATACTAAGAGTGCCACCAACCTGTGGGTGACAACAAACAAGAAGGATATCTACACTGAGTGACAAAATCAAGATCCTTCCTGAACCTTTCAGCTGAAGCATAATATGATGAAACTTGGCATGGATATTTCAAGTTCTTACACTTATATCCAGAACCCAAATTTACAAATATGGTGTAGGGTAAGTATGACCTGAGAGCAGCTATGCAGATTTGACTTCCTTCAAGTCAAAGAATAACAATGCCATCACCACTTATTAAACATATCACTAGAAACATAGTTCTAAAAGGGAGGTCATTGGTATCTCCACCATATCGGCAAGAAAATAGGGAATTTGAAATTTTAAGTAAAATGCCAAGAATCCAAAACCTCATCAATATTGAAATCTGGGGCTAAACCTATATAAAACCGTGTCTTAATCAATATATTGCTATCTTATTTAAAAATAATAGTATTAATAAAAGACCTAAAAGAGTTATTTTGGAATGCACATATCTCAATTGGGGTACTATATGCAGTTTTCTGGAAGTTCATTCCTTGTGAATAGATGGAAAGATAGGTAGGTAGGTAGATGATAGATAGATAGATAGATAGATAGATAGATAGATAGATAGATAGATGATAGATAGATAGATAGATAGATAGATAGATAGATAGATAGATGATAGACAAATGGAAAGATGGATGATGGATAGATGATGGATGGACAGGTGATAGATAAAAAGATAGATAGATAGATAGATAGATAGATAGATAGATAGATAGATAGATAGATAGATAGATAGATAGATGATAGATGGGTAATAGATAAGATCTTTCAAAAACATAGTCATAGAATATTCTGAGAAACTAAGAATTCAATGTAAAAGGTGACTTGAAATACACAAATTTGAGATAACAACTATGTGCATTATCAGGAAACACACCTACATGTTAAGTTTAGCCAAAATGGTCCTCTCTTCTTAGCTTTGTGACTTTTTAGTCTGTCACCTGTAATGTATGATGATCACTTCTCAGCATTGCTGCTTGGAAGCATTAGAAACAATGATATGAAGTCTCTCAGCACAGCCCTGTAACATGGAAAGTGGTCCAGATAGTAATAGCACTGCTCTTTGTGGAGATAAAGAGCAAAGACTCTACCTTCCTACTGGGGAGAGCACTCAAAATGGCAGCTGTCAGAGAACTCGCTTCCAAGTGAGCATCCATTCTGAGAGGCGTTTACAGAATTATGAAGGTACAACAAGGGAAACTAGTTTTTGCATTCAGCAACACATCCTTTCAAAGATGGGATTCTATAGAAGAACAGGTATGCTTTCTCTTACCTGCAGAATGATGTCACCAGCAAGCAAAGTCCACGTTTCCGGTTGCAGTGGTAGGTAAGAGCCAAGAAGACACACTCCCTGTCATTTCCACTCTCCTTGGGCCCAGGGCATCACCCTTCTAGATGAATGAACAAAGAACTATGTGTAATCTCAGGATCAGGAAAGCAAGCCTGAAGGGAAGGTAACTTTGGCATCAACTGGGCTTTTAAAATAAAAAAAAAAAAAAAAAAAAAAAAACTAATGTATTCTTTTTACGTGTAGAAATAGCTAAGTGACCCAGAGGACTAGAGTTAGCTAAATAGGTTAAAAAACAGATATGCAAAGACTGCAGTTGACATGGTCCAGCCTCCCAAATAGTGGCAGTTTGTGATTTGCAATGTGCGGTCTGGGCGGTCATTTCACTGCCCCACACTAGCGCACCATTGGCGGAATGATTTTATCCATGCCTTTTTCCTTAATGAAAATGTTTTGAGGACCTGAGCTGCTCTTTGCCTTGTCATTTGAACTATATTTCATCACAGCCCATTTTACTATGTTTGGAAATTCATCTAGGATGATGAAAAAGCCAAATTAGAAACCGGCCTCAAGCCTCAGGGAAATATCTTGGGCATTTTGTTTACAGGCGAGAGCGATGACATCTACCCCTTTGAAGCTTTCCTCTTGACACATTTCTGGCCAGACTACACTGAGGAAGTAGATGTTCTAAGAGCAGGGGATGTGGTGTTTCTCTTCCAGGCTTGGGAAAGTTTTCACAATACGAAACTGATTAAAGTGGAGGCACACTCCGTCCCACATTTAAGCTCCTCCTGCCTGAAGACCTCCTCCCCTCAGTCCTGGACAGACCACTCCCCATGCATCCTTAGATCCTTGCTCAAAGGTGTCAGTCTCTCAGTGAGCCACCCGTGCAGATTGCACAGCCGTGCAATCTGCAGCCCCACTCCACCCCCGAATCCCATACCTTTACAGCGTTAGCTCCTCCAATCTCCTGTGCCTCCTCATGACTTCCAAGTCTGTATTTATCTGAGGGGTGATTATTTGCCTCTCCCCAGATAAAATATAAGATGTCGGTTGATAATGTTTCCCGCTGTGTCCTAACACTTAGCACAGTGTTGGCAGAAGGTACATGCTTAAAAAATATTTATGGATTGAGCGGATCCATTCCAACTTTTTATGACATTAAATCACACAGATAAATAGCTCAATGTCAACTTACCAAGAACTAAGTCTTCTCGGAAAGTTAAGAGGTCAACCCAACCTCTCACCACAGCTACACGTTCCCTCCTTTAGTGTGCATTTTCTACTTTTAAAACCATGAGGCATGTTTTAAAATATGCCACCAGACATGGTGGTATATGCCCTTAATCCCAGCACTAGTAGGGAGGTAGAGGCTGGAGGATCTCTGTGAGTTCGAGGCCAGCCTGGTCTAAATACTGAGTTCCAGGACAGCCAGAACTACATAGTGAGGCCTTGTTTCAAAAACAACCAACAAAACAAACAGATGTCACTGTATGTGAGTGTGTGTGTAATGGGGGTGAATCCTTGAAAACATGATTCTGTTTGTTCATCAAAGTCGGACAAAGGTCCTTTGGAAAAACAGATTGATGAGATCTTTCTTGACTGGCCACGTGGGCAGAAGTATTCATGCCAAAGGGCATGAGTGACATAAACAGTACATAGGCCCCAGTCCTGGCACGTTCCTCAGTACTACCTAGGACTACACTGTTTGCCGATAGTGTTTTGGGGGGAAGTAAAACTTTAACTCAAAACATGGACGTGCTTAGGTAGTAAGTGATGGTTTCTGACCAGGCAGCCTGAGAGACTTGCTTCTGGACTTTTCTATGCCCTGTCCCCACAATCCTCTACCATAAATTCACGAGGGCCAGAACTAAGTCCACCACACTCCTCCACTTACAGAAAGTACTCGGTAATCAGTTCTGAGTGACTAGTGGGGCCCATCTTCCATCTGGTTTCTTAGGTAGGGAGACAATTAGGAATAACCAACCAAGAAACCTATGCAAGACCCAGTACAGGTTAATGTTGCATGTGACTGAGATGTGAACATCTTCTTACCCTACATAGAGCCCCCAAAACAGACCAAAGAAAGAATACTACCCAAGTTTAGCTTAGTGAGCCCCCAGCAAGTGCAATAGTTTTACAGAGCACAGGTAAGCGGTTACCTACAGGAGCATGGATGACGAGAAGCCAGGTGCACACAGCCCACTTTGTGTCATGGGAGCCCTGGGCACCCTCCCAGTTCACTATCCAGCTGTGTTTTTTGTGATGATTTACAAATTTTGAGTCTGTTCTGCGCCAGAATAGACATACTTTTTATTTTAACCTTGTTTGTGATTTGTATGAGGGGGGAGGGGATGGGGGGGAGGGTAATAGGGATGTGTGTGTGTGTGTGTGTGTGTGTGTGTGTGTGTGTGTGAAGGCCAGAGGTCAGCCATGGGTGTTGTTCTGCAGATGGCTGCCAATTTTGCCAACTTCTTTTGAGTTGTTTGGAGATAAGGTCTCCCACTGGAACCTCATCCATTAAAGGATTAAACTAGGCTGGCTAGCTAGAGAGCCCCAAGAATCCTCCTATCTCCATTGCTATTATAAGTACAGGCCACCGATAAGAGGAAATGGAGCTGCTGACCTGATTGGAAACCATTTTGGTGGGTTTTCTCTCCTCCCCTCCACCCCCACCCTCAGCCCCTACCTCTCCTCCCTACCCAACCCCACCTCTCCCACCCCCCACCCCCCATGAACTGGATCTTCTCTGTTCACTTCTTACCTTCACCTCATTTGACTCCCAACTACTCTCACTTCCCCAAGGAAGTCTATAGGCTCGGGCAACAAACCCCACCACATCAGGGGCGCTACTGGTATAAAGGGGGTACCTCAACTAGATGTGCCCTTTCTTCCCATTTCCTCACGCCTTGGGTCCTGTATTCCTTCCTTGGAATACAGGACTCCCTCTCCATTCCCTGTTGCCCAGGAATCAGGCAGAGCCTGGCTGTAGGTCTATGGTGTGGACTACTTACCAACTATGTGACATGAAACATCTCCTTCCCCTGAGACCTAGAGGGACTCCTAGTCTGTCTCACCAGATCCCACACGCTACTGTCTGTCAGTCAATGGCATTAAAAACTCTCCTAATAAGTTGCTTACCCCAAAGATAATTCACCTCAGTGTCTCCCTTGAACCCCCAAACCTAAATAAAATCTTTCAATAACGTAAACAAGTGTGAGCACTGACAGCCATGCCCCAAGTGGCCCGGGGTCAGTTCCTAGGGTAGCCATGGCAACAGCAGTCCCACAACATCCACACATTTGCAGTCTCCTTGGTTTTTTCCACTTCACTCTCCACCCTTCTGCCAAACCAGATGCTGACACCTCTGCCTCTATGCTCCATACCAGAACCAAGCAGTCATTGGGACATGGTACAACCAGCTTAACTGTTAGGACACAGCTTCCGTTGTTTTACATCTATACAGCATTCTTTGCCAACCTTACTGGAAGCATGTTCCCATAAGAACTTATCTCGTTCCACTTGCTACCAGCTAAATTTATCTGTGTGGAATTTAACAACATGGAGTTATTAATTAGGGACCAAGCTATTTCCTAAGCACTTTTGACATAACTGTGATTTTGTGACTCTGTGATTCATTCCCACTGCTTGAGCCCATCTGTGCCTGGGCAAAATGCATTTATTTATGTTTTCAGTTGTTTGTTGTTCTCGTGTCTTTCAAAGACAGATTTGGAAAAGCAATTTTTAGAAGAGTGGTCCCCCCCCCTCTTTACAGAACACTTTTAGTTAAAACGCACTAGAACAATCCCATTAGGACCATGCCTTCTCAAAATGCTCTTGGTGCAGCTTTATCACCAGTTTTTTAGGGTCAAACTCCAGGCCCTAGCAGCCCTCACAAGCTAGGCTCTGACACCTGTCCCCGACAGGCTAACTAAAGAGAAAAATATTGGAGTCGAGCAGAGAACGATTTATTCACTGTAGCCATATTAGAAAGAGGAACAGATGCAGAAATCCAATGACTGTCCCCTGACAGGTCCATTTTCAGGGTCCCGAGATTAAATTAAAATGGAAGGCAAGCTGCCCTTCCTGCTCAAGGTATGGCCTGTCGCTGACACAGCCTTGTCTCAGCTCCTTCCTCACAGTTCCGGGGGACAAACTTCCCCTCTAGTTGGTAACAGGACTCCAATATGAGGCTCCTGGGAGAAATTCCAGTCCATTGTTTTCAAGAGTCTGAGAGCTGAAGGGAGGGGAACAAGTGCCTCTTTAGGATATCTTCACTCCTGCCAGGGCAGTTAGAGCTCGTCATCTCTGAGTAAATGCTGAAGTCCTCACAAGGACCTCTGAGGCCCCAGGGGATGTATCCAACCCTCACACACTAACCCTCAATACCTTATCCTCCTCCAGCTGCAAGCCAAGCTCTGGACTCGACTCGGCACTTGCTCTTTCCTCCTGTTGGATTATCTTCTCACTACTGCCTGGACCAGTCTCTCGTCTACTTCCTTTGGATGAGATATGCTTAGTAAGCTTTTCCAGGCTATTGTGTCATAAGCAGGAGTCTCCATCACCTGCCCACATCCAAGCCCATATTCATAATAGTCTATATCCTTTCCTTTATTGTTTTTTTCTCTTTCTCCCCACTCTCCCCCCCCCCTTTTTTTTTTTTTTTTTTTTTTTTTTTTGAGACAGGGTTTCTCTGTGTAACAGCCCTGGCTGGCTGTCCTGTAGACCAGGCTGGTCTTGAACTCACAGAATCCACCTGCTTCTGTCTCCCAAGTGCTGGGACTAAAGGCATACGCCACCCAGCTGCTTTTTTACTTTCATTAACATAGCATATTATTAGTTTATTTAACTTTTGCTTTCCTACAAAAACAAAAAAAAGCAAAAAAAAAAAAAAGCAATCTGGCGGGGGGGTGTTTTAGTTGGCTTTTTGTTGCTGTAATAAACACCATGACCAACAGCAACTCCAGGTGGGGTAGGAGTTATTTGTATTACAGGGTGCTGTCCATTATCAAGGGAAGACAAAGCAGGAGCTTGAGAAAGGAACCTGTAAGCAGGAACAGAAAGAGAGCCCACAGAGGACTGTCGCTTGCTGGCTTATTGCCAGACTCAACCTCAGCCATCTTTCTTATACATTGCAGGCCTACCTGCTTAGGGACAGTACTGCCTACAATGAGCTGGACCCTCCTACATCATTTAGCAATCAGAAAATGCCCTATGGGCCAAGTTGATGGAGGCAATTCTTCAACTTTCAGATTCTCTCTCCCCAGGTATGTCAAGTTGATGATGAGCAAGAGTAACCATCCCAGGGAAGAAAAGGTTTCGTCCATTTTATTTCTTAGCTATATAACAAGAATAATATCTGGAATATAGTAGGCACTCAACAAACACTTCCTGAAAGGATGAATGACAAATACCATCTAGTGTTGAGTGGCTGAACTTCCAGCAGGTCCCCCTGTGTTAGTTCCTTCTTATTAGTCACAACTCTCTTCAATAACCCAGTCTCTGCAGCCACATCACTTCATTGGCCCTTCCTGGAAGGCAGTCAGTCTAGATGCCTTTGTCACGACTTAACTGCTTCATGAACTGACTATCACGTTGGTCAAATATCTGTCACTTTAAAAACAACACATAACAGCAAAGAATTTACACGTCTCAAATTTTTTTAGAAAACAAATTTAATCAAAAACTGGCCACAGGTGGATAGACATAGTCCTACTCTGGATTCTGTTCCACTGATTTATATGAGTGACCTCAATAGGTCTAAAAATCGAGCAATATATTAATTTCTTTCTTTCCATTTTTTGTTTGTTTGGGGGGGGTTTGTTTGTTTTTCAAGACAGGGTTTCTCTGTGCATCCCTGGCTATCCTGGAACTCACTCTGTAGACCAGGCTGCCCCAAACTCAGAGATCTGCCTACCTCTGCCTCACAAGTGCTAGTATATTTCTCCAAAATTTTTTTCTAGAAATTTGATTAGGGTTGCATTGAATTGGTAGATCAATTTTTGAAATCTTAATAGTGAGTCCAATCCATTGGATAGATACATATCTGAATATCCTCAAAGCAATGGGGACCACATCCTCCTCCTTTGAAGTACCCTGGGAAAGTGACAAGATCTAAGAAAGGAAGTAGGTATGTGGTTTTAAGCCCTATCAAAGATGCTTTTAGTGGCCCCCGAGGTGGAAATCATATAATTTAAGGCCATGAGTATCTTAGTCTGTTCCTTGACTTCAGGTTTGGATTCTCTGTGATGTCCGAGGTTTCAATGCCAGGAGAATTACAATTGGAATTCTCATTATCTAATTAAAACAGGAAGCATAAAACTGAAGTTAGATAAGGTGACATCTTTTTTTTTTTTTTTTTTTTTTTTTTTTCCCCCGAGACAAGGTTTCTCTGTGTAGCTTTGCATCTTTCCTGGAACTCACTTGTTAGCCCAGGCTGGCCTCGAACTCACAGAGATCCACCTGTCTCTGCCTCCCGAGTGCTGGGATTAAAGGCGTGCGCCACCACCGCCCAGCTGATAAGGTGACATCTTAAAAAAAAAAAAGCAAGAAAACAAAATATGTAACTCTAGTTTCTCCAGTGAAAGAGTCAACTAGAATGGTAGAAGACAGACAGAAGATAGATAAGTAGGAGATAGATAGATAGATAGATAGATAGATAGATAGATAGATAGGCTGACTTTTTAGAAAAACTAGATCATATGATTATAGACTGAGATGTGCCAAGATATAGTATATACACTCCCCCCCCAGGATAGTCCCAATCGGAGTCCAAAGGTTGAGAATCAAGAGTGTCAATGGCTGGGCGGTGGTGGCGCACGCCTTTAATCCCAGCACTCGGGAGGCAGAGACAGGCGGATCTCTGTGAGTTTGAGGCCAGCGTGGGCTACCAAGTGAGTTCCAGGAAAAGGTGCAAAGCTACACAGAGAAACCCTGTCTCGAAAAACCAAAAAAAAAAAAAAAAAAACACATTTTGACCCCTTGGGGATTTTTTTTTTTTGGGTGGGGGGATAGATTCACAAACTAATCTGATTAGAAAAAGAAAGGAAAATTGTAGAATTTCATCTTTTTATTAAATTTTTTTCATACAATGTATTTTGGTCATATTCCTTTCCCTCCCCAATACCTCCCAGATCCTCCCTACCTCCTACTCACCCAACCTCATGTTCTATCTCTCTCAAAACAGCAACAAACCCAGTATGACAAAAAACAAAAAGCCCACTCATCAACAAAAGGAGTCCTTTTTGTGTTGGCCACATCATCTTTATTACTTAATTGGCAGATAAGTTGTATGAAGTTGCCATGTACAATAGTATGTGGTCCACATTGGGCATGATTTTCATGACTCAGCTTCCCAAATGCTGGGATTACAGGTTATGTACCACCATGGGTGGCTTCTCAAACCTTTCTTTTTCATTGTGACCATGATCTGACCAGTGTCTCAACTTGCACATACCTTCAGTTCCTAACTGCATTAATGACTTCTTGCGTTGTTATTTGGCTCACAGTGTCAGGGGTCAGTCCTTGGTGACTTGGCTCTGGGTTTCTGGGCCTGCTTGTGCAGGAATGCTGCAGAAGCTGTTCACATCATGATGGACAGGAAGCAGAGAGAAGGGGCCTGGGCTAAAATACTCCAAGAACCCATGTCCAGTGACCTATATCCTCCAAGTTGATCCTAGTCCCCCCTCCCCCGCCAAAGTTTCCCCAGGCTCCCAAAATAGTACCATGAGCTGGGAACAAAGTGTTCACAGTACAAGTCTGTGGAGAACACTTCATATTCAAACCATAACAGCAATTCAGGGGCTATTTTGTTTTTTAACCTGTTTGGAGAATTTTTAAATAACCACTTATTAGGATAATGGGTTTACAGATATCGTAACAGGTATAACTGGAAAAAGCAAGGGAGAACTAAGTGAAAAACAAGGCAATTTATGGAAACGCACATTTTAGCATGCACATGAATTCTGGAAATTTCTAAAACCCAGAATATGCCACCATACATTCCATTAGTAGCCACTGGGGGGCGCTTTTTAGATAGCCTCTGGAAAGAACTGTGTAAATAAATGGAGAAAGGCCCTGAGGATGTCCACTTGGAGAACCACTTACCTAAACATGCAAGTTACTTTGCTGAGGTAAGAGACAAGAGAAAACAGCGAGCTAAGTCCTCCCACCTCACCAAAATAAGGAGCTGCAGCACATGCATGCCTTCCCAGGTCCGCTGCATGCCTGTTACTTATAGAACTAGGCTCTAGAGCCAGAGCATTTCCCAGAGCTGCTAGGGTGGGGGGAGGGAAAATGAGTAACTTCTAATGCATATGCCGTTTCGCGTGGGATGACAAACACACTCTGAAACCGAAGATGGTGGTTGCATAGCTCTTTGAATATACAAAACCTGACAGACTAAATACTTTTAGAGGGTGAATTTTGTAGGATGGCAAGAAATGAGCAGCTTTGAAACATTTCAAGTCTTTCGGCCCAAGAAACTGGAAACTAGGGGAGAGTCAGGAGCTTGACTTTGCACATTGAGACTCCAGTGGACAGGACGCACTGCCAGCTGTGTATACAATCCTGGGGGCTAGAGGGGTCTGCCCTAGAGATAGAAATGGGTGTCCTCTGCCTCCAAAAGGCAAAGACAGGAGTGGTGGCTTGAATGAGGACATCCCTCATAGCCTCAACTGTGTGAATGCTCGGTCCTCAGTTGGGGATGGTGTTCAGGGATGTCTTGCAAGAGGAAGTGTGTCACTGAGGTTTCAAAGCCATGGGCCATTTCCAGTTCACTCTCTCTGCTTCATGCTTGTAGTCTGAGAGAGATCCTAGCTGGCTCTCAGCTTCCAGCCACCATAACTGCTGCCTGTGGCCATATGGTCCCCACCATTAGGGACTATGAGCCCAAATAAAATCTTCTATAAGTTGACGAGGCCATGGTGTTCCGTCACAGCAACAGAAAAGTAACTAATATAATGGGACAGCATGAAATCAACAAGTCAGTGAGTGCAGAGTAGGAAAGGTTCTGCTGAAGTTTACTCCTTATGGATTACACAGTTGCAGCAGAGGAGGAAACTCTCCTGAAACAGACTTCACACAGGGCTGGTAACTTGTCAGACTTCCCTGAGGAGACTGGGACAGACAGTGATGGACATGACCACACCTTGACAAGACTGCTTAATCACGAATTTAAACCTAAACTTCATGTAAGGACCCAGAAGATGGACTTAAGGAAATCACTGGATCTTTGTTCCTCTTCCCAACGTAGCCCTCCTGAATAAATCTCTGTGCTCTCTCTCTCTGTCTCTGTCTCTGTCTCGCTCTCTCTTCCTCTTTTTAGTTTTTGCATTTCACTATTAATTTGGCTCTTTTGATTGGCTTATTAAAAGTGGGTGACCAGACTGGGCGTGGTAGCACATACCTTTAATCCCAGCACTCCAGAGGCAGAGGCAGATGGATATCTGTGAGTTAGAAGACCGCCTGGTCTACAGAGTGAATCCCAGGCCAGCCAGACCTCCATAGTAAGACCCTGTCTCAAAACAACCCAAGGAAGGGAGAAAAACGAGGTAGATAACCAACCCTGGCTTGCTGGAGTGCAGGCTGTACTGTAACCAAAGTGCTAGGGAACTGTGGTTGTGTCAGGGGATCAAGCACACAGTTTGCAGAGAGCTCTAAGAGTTGTGAAACTGGCACAGTATGGTGATACAGAGGAAACGAAAGTGTTGGGACAGAAGCATGGCTACATTCATGCTTTAACTTATAAAGTGAATGACCGTCAGGGATAAACAGATTTTAGCCAAGGCCTTGGGAATTAATAACTGAATTATTCTGAGAAAGAAAAACTAATGCATAAGTTCACTATCATTAATTTCTTTCTCTTTTTCTTATTTTTTTGTTTTTTGAGACACAGTTTCTCTGTGTAGTTTTGGTGCCTGTCCTAGATCTTGCTCTGTAGACCAGGCTGGCCTCAAACGAGGGATCCGCCTGCCTCTGCCTCCCGAGTGCTGGGATTAAAGTCAGGTGCCACCACTGCCCGGCTTTGAAATTAATTGATAGAGCCAGGCAGTGGTGTCACACGCCTTTAATCCCAGCACTTGGGAGGCAGAGGCAGGCAGATCTGAGTTTGAGGCCAGCCTGGGCTACACAGTGAGTTCCATGAAAGGCTCCAAAGCTACACAGAGAAACCCTGTCTCAAAAAAAAATAATAATAATTTCAAGTGTGTGAAGTGCCATAACACCCATGTCTGACAATCAATACTGAAGGGGCACACTGCAGTCTCCGAAGTGTGCTGTGCTCCGAGGGACAGTCTTGAGACTTCCACCCTGCCTGTATTCCCAGGACTAATAAGGATGGACAACTCTTTCAAAATGGCCACCTATTGGTTTTCCTTGAGAACAGTTTTCTTGTGGACTTTTTTTTTTCTCCCAGAGCTGAGGACCGAACCCAGGGCCTTGTGCTTGCTAGGCAAGCGCTCTACCACTGAGCTAAATCCCCAACCCCTCTTGTGGACCTTTTATACTTACATTAGCACTGCCAAACTTGGGTCTAGTAATTGAACTATGTGACTGATGGGATAGCATAACTTCTTTGTGATCCAATTCCTAAACGCACTTGTAAACATCAGGTCAGATCTTCCCATCCCCAGTTCCTTCTGTGTCACTTCACATTTGCGCACGCGTGTGCGTGTGTGTGTGTGTGTGTGTGTGTGTGTGTGTGTGTACATGCATATGTGCAAACACAGATTTACAGGAGTACATGTAGAGGCCAAAATTTATGTCATGCAATTCCTCCACTGCTCTCCACCTTCCAATTCAGCTAGTCTAGCTAGCCAGCTTGCCTCCAAGATTCCAAGTGCTGTGATTCCTGGTGGGCCACCATGCCTGCCCAGCTGTTTATGTGGGTGCCAAGGATCTGAACCCTGTCCTCACACTTGGGTTGCAAGCTCTTTATCCACTGGCAAATCTCTCCACCCCTTCCATACAGCAGTCTGGGTTAATCTTGCCATTACACCTGCACCCAAGTCTGCTGCCTCCCAAGGGAGACTACCCCAGGACAGTCGACATGAGGGCCTGGATTCCTTCCGGGCGGACACTGCTTCCAGCACCAGGACTGCAGGACTCTTACTACAGTAAGAGCAGATCGCAATCAGTCAGGTTTACACTGAGGCTGTCCAGACAAAAGTACTGGAAAACAAACCTTCCCAAACATAAAGTATCCCAAAGTACAACAGAATCTTTTTAATTTAACAATGTGCATAAAAGCTTCCATTGAAGGGTTAAGAGACAAGTTTTACTGGACAATTTTCCATTTCAATATGTCACACACCCAAAAGCAGACTCAGAGATCTCTGGCTTCATAGTTGGGTTAAACACCATTGCTCTACCCTAGCAGCCTCGCCATTTGAAAGCAAAACGTAACTCATAAGCTAGGGCTTTTGCAAATAAAGGAATTATCAAGGCAAAATGGAGAGAATAGAAACACACAAGTGACATTCATCTACAGGATAATGTGTCCAGGCTATAATTAATTACTCTTCCTAGATAATGCTGGTATCATAAATATTTTGGTTCTCTTAGGATACAAAATTTAATTTAGTAAACTATGAGAAAGCACAGTTTTGTGACATCATCTGAGAACTCCTTTAGAGTATCGGGGGTGCTATTAACATAATAAAACAGTTCACCTTCTAGAAAAATCTTCAGCAAGGAGGTAACTAATAGGTAGATGTCTGGACATCTGTAAGAAACGCACATGGGGTGCTTAGTGGGAAGCAGATAAGCACCTGTGAACACGAAAACAACTGAGAACCTTGGCCTGAAGAGGGGATGCTTGCCGCACCCCAAACATTACCATGCTTCTCTACACAGCTGTGCTGCCTGTTCGCTTTTCTGTGACCGAGAGTGGGTCAGAAGGCACTCTCACAAGCTCTGGGCTGTGGTACGTGGGGTGCCTGGGGGTACTGACACCAGTTTCAGAAGGGGGAGGAAAACAGACGGCATGCATTCCTTCTGTGAAGAAAGTGGACCAGATGACTTCCAACAGCACGAGATTCTCAGCTAAAGCTGATTAATGAGTGGGTGACGGGGTGAAGGTGAAGGAGAAACCTGAGAGGCGGGAGGAAGGATGGGGTAGAAGAAGAGAAGAATCCAGGTTGGAAGAGGAGGTAGGTCAAACTCACTGGAAGGTGCCTGGACCACAACGGTACCCACAGGCAGAAAAGAGTAAAAACTAATGAGGAACAACCTTGTTCTGAAAAAGAGGTGGGAGCTCCCACTGTCCTTCCTCCAAAACCTCAGAACTTTGAAACAGGACTCCATGTCAACTCAGGTAGGGGCCTTCAGCCTTACAGGTCAGGGCCAACAGTTTACCTGCCTTGGCCCATTCATAATAGCATGGCTGTGGAAGGGGTTTCCCATTCTCCTGCAAGCTAATTGCTGGAATGTGTTAGTCCTGGCATGAGAATTCTTGTGAGCAAGTCTTTGAAGCGTATTCTCAATTTTAGGATGTAATCAATACACTCTGGATTTTTAAATATATCTACAATAAAAGGATGAGTACTCCTTGGAAGTAAAAAAAAAAAAAATCCAACATTGTGACCAAGAAAAAAAACTGTACTAAATAAATATTCCTATATGGCTAACACTTATTGCTTATGCTAATTGGCACTATGGAATAAATGTGTTTCCTTTCAGACACACAGCAAATCTAATAATCTGTCGCATCAAATACTTTCTTAAAGATTTATTTGTTTATTTTATGTATATGTATGTATGTCTGTGTGTGTGTGTGTGTGTGTGTGTGTGTGTAGGTGCCCATAGAGCCACAAGGCACTGGATCCTTGGAATTACTGTTGTAAGTCAGCTGATGTGGGTGCTGGGAATTGAACCCAGGTCCTCTGCAGGAACAGCAAGCACTCTTAACCACTGGGCCATCTCTCTAGCCTCTCAAATACTTTTCACAGTACAGGTACCTTTCATCATCCTGGAAATAAAATCAAGAGCTAATTCTTAAGCCAGGTGTGGCGTATGTGCTGATAATCACAATACTCACCTGGAGGGTGAGACCGAAGTATCCAAAGAGCTTGAGGGTAGCCTGGGCTACTGAGGAAGATCCTATCTTAAAAAGAGAAAGGGGAGGGGGAAAAAGTAATACTTTAATCTTCTATATTAAAGTTATCATGGTTACCTGAGATGTGTTACAAGACATCTCTGAAAAAAATAGCATAAATTGATGGCTATTGCCATCTGAGGGAAAGAAAAGTTCTTACAGCCCACTGGACACTGGAAACAGTATCCCAGAAGTCCCCAATATTATTCTAAGACAGAAATTACTGCTCAAAGCTGCCCACTCCAGTGTCAAGAAATTCTCACTCATCCTTTAAGCAAGGTAACATGAGACGAAAGACATGAAATTCAACTCCCCTTCAGTGTTTAAAGTCAAATTTATTACAATAGCAAGAGTCATGATTAAAAATGCTGGTTAAAATGATCAAGTATCTAAATCATTTTTCTAATGTAAATACTAGAAATGACAACAATTCTATATGTACACAAAATATTGAAATACACATAATATCATGCACAAGGCCAAAAAATAACATTGCACGCTGTCCGCTGTCTGTCCATCTGCTGGCCCCAGCGTCACACCAGCCTGAGCTGGGTGTGCTGACTCCTCAGACCAGAAGCCTCAAGGATCGAGCGCTCTGGACACTCACCAGCTACTAATATTAATGCTTAAACACCGCTGTCGGCATCCTGATGAGGTGGCTGTTTTCACCTCCTTCTCCTGACAGGTCACAGATAAAAAGGATGAGCTGGAAAAACTGTTTATAAGAACCAACGTGGATCCCGTGTTTCCTGTGGAGGTGACATCAAGTTCCACACAAAGAAGGAAAAGTGCACCGACATGTAAATCCAAAGAAGCCATAAGCCTCTGCTTGCTCTTGACATTCATATGCCTCCAGGGGAGGCCAGAACCAGCCGGCCAAACGAGAATGATGGAGAGTGGGGGATGGGAGACACTGGAAAGGGGCAGGAAGCACAAAGTTTTAAAGGGAAATTTCAAAGAACTTTCGGTCTTCCCCTCCACTTATAGCAGGGACCCGCTACAGCCGGGGGGGGGGGGGGGGGGGGGGGGGGCAGCAGCAGGGCTTTTGGGTTATTTTGTAACTTATTCTGTGCAAACAGCCATGGCCCTTTAAATGATATGAGGATTGATTTGTTCCCTCCTAAGAACAGGTTCCCCCAATTTGTTGTTGTTTGGTTTTTGTTTTGTTTTGTTTTGGTTTGGTTTTTCAAGACAGGGTTTCTCTGTGTAGCCTTGGCTATCCTGGAACTTACTCTGTAGACCAGGCTAGCCTCAAACTCACAGAGATCCACCTGCTTCTGCCTCCTGAGTACTGGGATTAAAGGTGCGCGCCACCACGCCCTACCCAGATCCTCCCCCCCAAATTTGAGGAACATCCCAAATATAAGTTTAAACTTTTTTTTTTTTTTTTTTGGTTTTTTTGAGACAGGGTTTCTCTGTGTAGCTTTGCGCCTTTCCTGGAACTCGCTTTGGAGACCAGGCTGGCCTCGAACTCACAGAGATCCGCCTGGCTCTGCCTCCCGAGTGCTGGGATTAAAGGCGTGCGCCACCACCGCCCGGCAAGTTTAAACATTTTAGAAACACCAGGAGTCTGAACTTATTCTTAACATGGGGCAGGTAATGAGCATGCAACACCCAGAGGGGTTAAGTGTTGTGCCAAGCGGAGGACAGTGAGCTAGACATGATGCTGATTCCTCTACGACCAAGCTTCTCAGACTTCAACAGGCATGTGACAAGTGTGGAATGTCACCAGATGCACCTGGTCTAATGGGACTTCAGACCCCACATCCCCTGTGAACTCCCAGCACAGTGTGGGTGCGACTCGCTCTGAGATGGAGCTACAGTGTACAGAGAGAACATCAACTCTGTCTGGGCTGTCACAGATCCGTCCCAGTGCCTCTGATTACCCAAGTATGTCCCAAGCAGAATCTGAGTCGATGGAGTGACCTATCTGCCAGGAACAGAACTCATCTTTTGTTTACGACATCTTCCCTAAGATGATTATGATATAAAGGTATAAAAAACTCAGCATATTAAAATCCATAAGAAGACACCACATGTGCACAGATATACGTACAGTACAAACTCTAGGAAACCCGATGCTAAAGCGCTACCACTGTTCCCAACTGAAATCATCTCCTCTTCCAAAGACGAGGAAAAAGCCTTGAATTGTGAGGAAAATGACAGCATTGCCAGCCAGCACGAGGCCACAGGCTCCCCACTTGATCTGGAACACAAAAGAAGGGGGAAGTCACCTTCAGATTGTACTCTGCAAATCTCTTATTGGCTGCACCAGAAACCCCCACTGAAACGTGACCAAGGTCTCAGCCATTAGTTTAACTGATGCCATGATGCTTGTCAATTAAGTCTAGTATTATCCTTTACGTCGTCCCTGTTTTTAGTTGACAATGACTGCCTCAAGCAAAACACATGTAAGCAAGATTATTGATGATCCAATTACAACATTAGGCTCTGCATGCACCAACCTCTTTCACGGAGAACAGGAACTGGAAAGTTATGCATCTGTTTGCTTCTTTTCTAGGCAAGGCATACTTTTAAACAATAATCTGCATTTAAAGGAAAGGGGCATTCCAGCTGGGCAGCTGGCTTCCTTGGAGGCACAGCTGGGGACAAGAGTACCCTCTAGTGGGCATTTCTTTTTCTTTTGGCTTCAAATGAACCAACAGAAATATCAATGAAAGTTTCTTCCCCCAACACAAGCACAGTGCTGAAAGTAGAAATATCAGCACTTAAGGCAGAAGAAGGAGGCCACGGCCACCTCGTGTTCAGAGCTTCAGAAAGCCTCATGGCTTAAGGAAAGTTCGAGCTGGCGCAGCCTTAGGGGGGCTCTGGCTCAGTAGGCCCCAAGGACATTTGTGGCCTTCCTCTCGGTCCTCCTTTCTGCTTCATCATACTGCACTGTTCTTTACTCCACACAGTGCATTTTCATACCTAGGTGCCATTCCAACAGCCTTCTCTGCTTTAATCAAAATCCTACTGGGCTTTAGAGGCCCCCATCAAGCAGCTGCTGGCATTTCTCTCTTCCTGGTGCTCCTGTGGTATTCTTACCAATGTCCCTCCTCATACGTAGTATACCTTAGCATATATCCTCATCGGGGCATCATCGTGTTCTTCGAGTGCTGACAGTGTGAGATTTTTAGTCCTGGCATTTCATAAACGTATTTAATGCTGAATAAATAAACGAGACTTGTACATATTTGCACGTTTGACAGCCAATGTGGTTGGCAGAATAGAAACAAAGAGTAGGAGAGTCAGAGAACATCAAGAAACTGAATAAATTATACCCACAATGTTTGTTTACATGCCAAAAAAGAAAAAAAGCCTACAATGGCTGTGGTGATGTCGTCACTCACTAGATATTGCTCAGTATCTACCAGGGTACTGAGAAGTAAGCTCCTAGTTCCAATTTAATATGACCTTCATTTTCTGACTGGGGAAGCATCTTTTCTATCGTCTCTATGGCTTGCCCTGTCGTATAAGAGGCAGGAATCTAAGAATGATTGAAAAGAATGGCATAATGTGGAAAAAGCAAGAAGTCATACGATTTGACTAAAAGTTGTAGGAGAAACAAAGAAAGCATTCTGAAAATATGAGCACGACACTGATGAATCTCAAGTAGGAGAGAGAAACACAAGCCACAGCCAGCTTCAGGGAAAGCTGAAGCAATGAAAATGAACTTGAGGTCTCAGACACAGGCCTTTGAAACAAACCCTGACGGCCGACTGAAACAATAGAAAACAGAACTCACCACAGCCACGCGAGCAAGAATAACAGGAAATCCAAAGGCAGAAACAACAATCCCAGTAGTGAAGAAATATGCCAGCTCCCGACAGGCACTGCTGGTCGCATCCGAGTCATATGTGACCCTTTTGGCGATGAAGTAAGGGATGGGGGAGATGACGTAGAAAATCAAGACGAAGAGGGGCCAGTAAACGCTGTCCTCAGTGGAACCAAGATGAAACCCAAAAGAAACGTTACATCTTAACTCAAAGGCATATTACTGTTTCATTATCATTAGTTTACATGTTTAAGTAAAAACATTAATCAACTATAAATATTATATCATGAAAATATTTCTACCAGGCACAGATATAGTTAGGAAAACATTACTTATTCTCTAGTACATATGCAGTTTACATTATGTTAAAAAACTATGGAGTATTATATTACAGATCTGCATTTTCTTACAGTACTGAATCCAGGACTTTGTACAAGCTGGCAAGAACTCTACCACTGAGCTATACAGCTGGCCATGATCAGCACCTCCAAGGACAGGATCTTAAAAAGCCACCTGCTTTCCCTTCAGAACACAGTACAGTGGCTTACACATGCTAGTTTCATGAAGATCTTTTACATGCATGCATGCATGCATGCATGAAAGCTTCCAATGATTTAAAATGAAACACAAATCAGGTTCCACATCCGCTGTTTTCCATTTCTTCAATTCATTCTGGACCACCCCACCCTCATTCTCTTAACCCGTAGCCACAGCAGCCTTCTCCCTGCTCCTGGCACACTCTGGTCTCAAGCTTGCCTTGGGCTCTGACCTGCAGTGCAGTCTAAGCCGGAGACCCCTTCCTGAAGGTGACCCCAGTGACCCTTGCCTACAACACCCCTTTCTAGCTTTCTGCACAGCACCATTTGGTATCTTTGTGCTCACTAGAACAAAGATGTGATTTGTCTTAGTCAATCTCCATTTATCTCCAGAGCCCTGAATGGGACGTTCCACTTACACTTGTCAAGTAGGTGGGGGAAAAAAAAAAAGATTTTAGGAATGAAGGAATGAAAATGCACATTTGCTCACTGTATGTACCCAACACCACCTTGTATTACAGTAGATTACAAGTATAATGTCACACAAAGGAGGAAAACCACTTGCAGTGGTTAAGAATAGCCACTGAATTTACAATTGTGTTTTCCCTAAAAACACTTTCAAAATAACCAATCATCCTGGTTGCCTTCGGTTAGACACCCATTAGAGGAAAACACACCAGCCAGTCATCATCATCAACACACGGCACAATAACACACACCATCACCAAATGGTAATCATGCAGATCCACCCACACAGCAAGCGCCCCTGGGGTGAAGGGTGTAGGAAGTCGGGGTGATAACCAGGAAGCAAGAAGGGAGTGTCCTTCAGCAAGCCGACTCCGGAGGGAAACAATGAATGCAGGCTCCTCATTTGAAACTGCAGAGGTTATCAGAATATATTCCAGAAAGCACTGTTGCTAGGGGCTGCTAGGCAGTATCAGGACAGAGACAGTGAGGAGCAAGCTACAGAGGAGGGGCCTAACTGTCACCTGCACTCCCCCTGGAACACTGTGACAGTTTTCTGAGGCATACTCCAAGAGACTGTCTCACGCAGAGCAGGCCTCTGGCAAGAGAAGTCTTTTCATATACAAAATTTAACATTTAAATATCACCTGGGAAGACCAGAGACTGGCCAACTCTTTTCTGTAAAAGACCAAGCACAGACCACGAGTGGCCAGGCCACCTCAGGTCTCCGTCACCTCTACACTCTGCCACTGGGACGCAAAAGCGGTGCCGGTGGTCCCAACAAAGCCTGACCCACCAAAGTGGGCAACAGCTACACTGGCCAGTTTGCCAACTTCTGATCCAGACGGAAGTCCCAAGTCACTGTCACAGAGGCGTAAAATGCGTCTCTGTGTGGTGGCGGCAATGTGGGCTGTTCTCATCTTACGGAGACATGGTACCTTACGGAGAGTTCAAACACCTGGATTCCAGTAGTCATGGAATGACAAACAGTGCCTTGGCCAAGAGTCAGCAGAGTGCCACAGCCACGCCTGCCATTTCTTACTGTACAGTCAGCCAGGCTTTCACCATCCCAGGCTTTCTTTTCCCAGGCAGGAAGGGGAACAACATATCCCTAAACCAGAATACAGTAATAGCTGTGAAAACTCTGAACAAATGTGTGTGCTTACATCATGTTTAAATAATGTGTGTGATCACTTCTAACTCCATGGTAGATTTGAACTCAGCAATGTTTTTCCTGGTTAGTTTTTTGCCAACTTGACACAAACTAAAGTCATTTGAGAAGAGGGAACCTCACTTGAGAAAATACCTCCGTAAGACTGGCCTATAGGCTAGCCTGTGGGCATTTTCTTGACTTATGATTGATGCGGAAGGTCCAGCCCACTGTGTGTGTGTGTGTGGTGTCACCCTGAGCAAGTGGTCCTGAGGTGTGTAAGAAAGCAAGCAATGAGGAGCGAGCCAGGAAGCAGCATTCCTCGCAGCCTCTGCTTCAGTTCCTGCCTTCCGTTCCTGCCCTGACTTCTCTTGCCAGAGGCCTGCTCTGCGTGAGACAGTCTCTTGGAGTATGCCTTCATGATGGACTACAACTGTAGGCTGAAATAAAGCCTTTCTCCCTAGGCTGCTTTTAGTCATGAGGTTTTATCCCAGCAATAGAAAACCCAAGACAGAGGTCACAAAAACCAGTTCCAGCTGGTCTCAGTCGCACAGGTTAGGTCAGGCATTCAAGCCACTCACCACTCATTCAAGCTGGCAGGAACTCGCCTGAGCCCTGATATCAATGAATACAACCAACTGTCACCTACACAGGCCATTTCCACGGCTCCAGGCCCCATCTACATCTCTGACAGTGGTCCCTCAGGATCCATCCGGATTACAGTCTCTGTCACTACATTCCTACCTAGCCTCATGATATGTTTTCCCAGCTCCTGCTGTCTGGACATGCATCTAACCTCCTCCACAGGGCATACAAAGCCCCAAAGAACTGGCCCTACATGCTGGGTTAATCCTCCTTTAGTGGGTTGCAGCACAAAGGCTACCGACTGTTCCCTATGCCTGTGATGCAGAGAACGTCTGGCTCATCCACTAAGTCTTGGCTCAGGAGAAATGCGCAGGTCCACTCTCTGAGCTCCCACTGTCTCTACACTCTTGTTTCCTCAATTAATTGTCTGTCTCTCTCTTCCAACTTCAACTGCAAGCTCCTGTGGGCAGGACGCATGCTCACAACCCAGCTGCTTCAGGCTCAGAGCTTAACAACTGTTTATTAAATTAATGCACCCATTTTTTTTTAAAGGAGTTTTTTCTCTACATAAATACACTGGTACCTGAAGGGGCTGAATTCCTAATGTAGACTTCACCAACTTGTGCATCACAGCATGGGCCACACTGATCAGACGTTGACAGTGACAGTAACAGAGAAGTTACTTTGAGAGCTGGAGAGTAGGTAGGTAAAGTGCTCGCTGTACAAACACAAAAGACCCGAGTTCAATCCCTAGCAGTCATGTAAAAAGCCTGATGCAGTAGTGTACACCTGCAATCCCAGCACTTGGGGTGGGGTGGGGGTGGGGGGACAGAGGGATCTGCATAGCTTGTTGGCCAGTCTAACCAAATGAGCAAGCTCCAGGTTTACTTAGAGATCCTGTCTCAAAAAAATAAGGTGGGAAAAAAGAAAATAAGGTAGAGAAGAGACTGGAAGACACATCACCTCCACAAATGCCTACATACACGCGCATGTACACACACACACCACACACACACACACACACACACACACACACACACACACACAGAGTAATTCCTTTGTCAAACAACTTACCCATAGTCCTCCAAGGCACATCCCAGCATGAGAAAAGTCAGCCCAATAGCCCCGCTGAAGGATAGTGCCACGAGAGCTGTGGAAAACACACGTGAATGTTAAAGGTTCTAATCGATGGTTGTTTGGGGTGATGGGTCCAGAAACCACTAATAGGTGCAGAGTTTTGTCTAAGGGATGGCAAATGTCCTGGGACTAGATGGCGGTGGAGGCAGCACGACCTTGTGAATATGATAAAGTCAACAGAATTTTACATTTAAAAAGGCTGAGTTTATGCTATCTGAATATATCTCAGTAACGCATGGCTGGCAGGTTGGCTCAGCAGATAAAGGCACCTGCTGCAAGCCTGATGAGCTGAGTTCAATCTCCAGGACCCACACTGTGGAAGGAGAGAACCAGCTCCTGCAGGTTATCTTCTAACCTCCACAGGTGTGCTGTATGTGCAAACTCACATACATTTTTTTAAAGATGAAATTTAAGGAGAGGTTGTTGTGGGATATTTGTACCCTGTGTGGAGGAGTATTGCTGTGATTGTGGTCATAAAAAGCTGGATGGCCAATAGCTAGACAAGAGGTACAGGTGGGATTTCTGGGGACAGAAAGGAAGAGGAGGAGGAATCCAGGCACATGGGGAGACGCCTGGAGACATGGAAAGGAAACAAGAGGCGCAAGATGGAAGAGGGGTAATGCCATGTGATAGAACATAGATATATAAATGGGTTAATTTAGGTTATAAGAGCTAGTTAGGAACAAGCCTAAGATATAGGCCAAGCTTTCATAATTAATAAGAAGTCTCCGTGTCATTATTTGGGAGCTGGCTGGTGAGACAGAAAAATACTCATTACAAGAGGTCACAAATTTAAGCAAATGTAGCAATTTACTTATGTCATTAATTAATGTTACATTTGACTATCTAATGAGTACTACTATGTGACTGAATGTCTGTGTACCTTTTAAATTAATATATTTGAAATCATAACTCCTGGTGAGATGGTCTTAAGAAGTGAGGCCTTTGGGTTTGTTTTCTTTAAAACAATGTAGTCCAAGCTGGCTTCCAACTTGAGATCTTCCTGCCTCCACAGCTCAAGAGCTGGGATAATAGGCATGCATAGCCACACATTTAGAAAATCAATATATTGAGACGAGAGCATGATTGTAGAGTTCTTTTGACAGGACCAGTGTCCTTATCACAAGAGAAAGAAACTTCTCTTTTTCACTGTCTGCTCCTTGATCCTGGACTTCCTGGCCTCCAATACTCAGGATTAAGTCATTTAAACTACCCAGTTTGTGGTTCATTTGGTCCAATAGCCCACAGTGAGAATGGCAATGGCCTCTGCCCACCACTTTAAAACCAAAGGTGGAAAGCTCTCTGGCCACTCCAGCAACTTGGCCTTGCCTACCACATGGGTTCTCTCTACATGTGCCAAGATCGTCAACACCAGTGAGGGGAACTCACAACATGCCTTCATAGGAAACGATCCCCAACAGTGGCCACTGTCTAAATCCCCACACTCACTGGATACTCACATCAGAACATGTCTGCCCTTTCCACTTTGCTCTGTGACAGCCCATCAGGTTAACTCTGAGTCACCAAATGGGTCTCAGATGTCAATTCTGCAACCAGCTGGTTGCACGACCTTAGGCAGCTGGACCTCTCTGAGCCTAGTTTCTTACCTGTAAAGTGGCGATGATGGTCCCATTTCAAGGGATTTTTGGAAATTAAATTGGATCATCTATACATGGTGCTCGATAAAAGGGCTCAACCGATGCTGGCTAGGCAGCTCTCCACTCACCCAGCTATTCGATAAAATAATAAATCAGAAGCACAGGATACCAGATCATCCAGACTTTCTTCTTAAAATCCCTAATATAACTAGTCACTGACTAATGAAGACTTTTTTAAAATTTTTATTTATTTTTATGTGCATTGGTGTTCTGCCTGTGTAAGGGGGTCCAGTCCCTTGGAACTGGAGTTACAGACAGTTGTAAGCCACTATGTGAGGGCTGGGAGTTGAACCTGGGTCTTCTAGAAGAATAGTCAGTGTTCTTAACCGCTGAGCCATGTCTCCAGCCCCTAATCAATTTTTATTGCCTTCTTTTATTAAGAGATTTAGAAAGAGTGTTCAATAGAAAGAAACCATTATGCTTTCTAGGAAACCTGGATGAATACAGATGTCAGGGGAGGAGGAAGGAATTTCTATCTTAGTGTCTATCTTTTTCTACTAATATGGTATTTTTAATGGACAAATGTCTGTGAGTTTAGAAGTTGCCTGGCCCTTTCCTCATAGCCTTGCCCTGTTCCTCTGTGACAGACCGCCTGCAAAGTTCTCTCTTCCAGGAACCTACAGCATGTGAACCACAGACCTACTTCTTCTTTCTGTTCCAAAATCATCTCAAAGTTCACAACCATATTTCTGCTCAGTGACTTTAAGGCCTGTGTGTGTGTGTGTGTGTGTGTGTGTGTGTGTGTGTGTGTATTCAGGAATTGCACTCTCTGCCTACTTCCTCTCTTTTTAAATTATGTGTAATGATGTGTCTGGGGGTGGGGGACGGGTCTATGTGCCACAGCACATGTAAAGACAAACTTGTAAGTCAGTTCTCTCCTCCCACTTCCCATGGGTTCCTGGGATTGAACTGAGATCCCTCAGTTTGCAGAGCGAGCATCTGCTGAGCTAGCTTGCCAGCTTGCTGCCATTTCTTAAATTTCAGTAGGAGCTAACCAACAACTCAAGTCCGTCTCTTTGCACTTTACACTTGACTGCTGAAAGCTCAGTTCAACCCCAAGCTCCCAGAACAAGGGCCCAGGCATACCCAAGGCTCCATCCCACAGCAGATCCTAAGAACTCTATTTCTCATCTAGATTACTGTGCCCGTAGAGCCAAAGCCAAGAAGGACCTCAAATCCAACATGTAAAATGACCTTCCATTCCTACTCCAATCCCACCCTTTTAAACACATGCTTCATCTTACCCTGAAGCCCGGTTTTAGAGGGCTGAAACCTTAGCTGTCCTCTACAGCTCATCAAAGTAACTCATTTTACCAGACCTCACTCAAAACGGCCGTCTTCTCTTGAACTCTTTGCTACTGTGTAAGAGCAGCCCTTATGCTTTCCTCCTGCTGCCGACTGAGCCTCTCCCTAGCCTTCCTCCATACAGATGATTAGCTGCCTGTGTGCTGCCCTCTGCATCTCTGGTCACAGCCCACAAGCTGCTCTATCACTAGAGGCTCACTACAATCTCACTCCGAACATCTCCAGCTTCGACCCTCCCCCACTCCTCCAAGTCCCTGAGAACAAGAAAAGAAGATGTGTTCTTTCACGGCCTCTGCCCTAGTCGGACATTGTTCTGTCCAGCTGGAATGTATTCTGGTCCCAACCCCACCCTTGCGGGGCCCTATAAATTCAGCTGAAGTATTTCCCCTTCTGTCACCTGCCCCCATGGAGGAGTGGTCATCCACGCTGGCTTCACAACGGATTACCACAAACTGGGTGACTGAGAACCAGAGACAATAATTCTCTTAGTTCTGGAATCAAGGTGTGGGCGGGGCCGTTCTCTTTCTGAAGTCTCTAAGGAGCAAGCTTTCTTGCCTAACTCCCAGTGCCAGCACTACTGGCTTGCAGCTTACCATTCCAATGTCCATTACTGTTTTTTTTTTTTTTTTTATTTTAAAAAAATTATTTACTTAGGCTTATCTATCTAGACATGGGAGTGTGCCATAGTACATTTACATGTGTGGAAGTAAGAGTTGGTTCTCTCCAGTTTCCCCATGTAGGTCCCAGGGATCAAACTCAGGTCTTGAGGTTTGGCAATGAGTGTCCTGCCTATTAAGCCAGTGGTTCTCAAACTGTGGGTCGTGACCCCTTTGGGAGGTGAAAGGACCCTTTTCACAGGGGTCACCTGAGATCATCAGAAAGCACAAATATTTACATTACAATTCATAACAATGGCAACATTACAGTTATGAAGTTAGCAATAAATATAATTTTCCGGTTAAGGGTCACCATGCCATGAGGAATGGTGTTAAAGGGTCCTTCCAGCATTAGGCAGGTTGAGGACCACTGTACTAAGCCATCTTGTAGCCCTCTACTTCTGTCCTTATATGGTGCTCTCCCTGTATGTCTTCATGCACAAATTTCTCTGTTATCTGAAGGACATCGTGCAAGGCAGTAAATACTACCTTCGGCTGATTAACATCTGCTGTTTGCAAATAAGGTCACACCCTTATTTGCCACTAGGGAGTTACAACTTGAACATATCTTTGGAGGGACATGATTCACCCACCCCAACATATTATCTCTATGTTCCCAACTGTCTCTGAGCACACCTCATTTACTTACACAGCAATATAATTATCTGCAGCCGTCAAGTCAGTAAATTTCTCATTTATCTTTTATCCTAAGTCTCCAATATAGTTCTTAGAAACAGCTGAATTACCCAAAAAATTTTTTTACTTTGCTTAGTTCTTGTCCACTTCATAGCCTGAGTTCCTTTTCACTACATGATTTCTAGCACGTTCACACATAAACTACTGTTACTATTTTGTACTTTGTGGCCATGACCAAACACTCTGTAGTGGGGAGACACCACTTCCCCTGTTTTCTGCACGGCTTTCAAATGGATATATTATATGGTGGACACTGCCCAAGTAAACCACGTTTATTCAGCTGATATGGAAAAGGAAAGTCCTCCAGAAATGATAAGGTATGTCTGTTACTGCTACTCAACACAGACACATTCATAGTGCACCCAAGTACACATGCATATACACTGTGTCCATCTGTACACATGTTGGTAAGTGGGAAGGTCTTGGTGGACAGTTTTTAAGGAAAGGAAGTCCAACAGAGACAAGTTAGTCTACTTTGTGCAGATGATCAGAAATCCAATCAGGAAGCCTTCCAATAACTACGTCCCCACTCAGACCCCCATTGCTCTTCATTCATACAGATCAGGGTGGTCATCTCGGTACCCTCTTTTATCACCATTCAAAAACACCAACAGCACACCCACTGCTTTGTCTGTTCACAGTCGAGTTAAAGAAAACACTCAAAATCTTGTTAAAATCCCACCTAATCACAGCCCCCAGGCTGCGACGAATAGAGTGTTTCTGGTTACTTTTCACGGCCACACGCCCGGAATTGATTCTGCCCATCTAGAAAATCGTAAGGAACAACAGAACCAAGTTTCCAACATCCAGCCTGGAGACAAAGGCTCCTCTGTAAGCCACAGGAAACTGCGGAGGAGCAGGAAGGTGAGGATGTGGGACCCTGGTGTGACCCGCGGGGAACTGAGAAGCCCAGGAGGCGACAGGGGAATGCACAGCCCACAGGGGGAAGCCTCCGCCAGGGGTCTGGCGGGCGTGGGCACGAGCATTTACAGGGTCCGCGAAACACCGCTGCAGCGCACCCGGGAGGCCGGGGTCTGCAAGAGCCCGCACGCTCAGCAAGCTGGGAGCCGCACAGCTAGGAGCCGGAGCGACCCCAACCACCAGCCGCGGGCGGGGGTCGCGGTGTACCTTTAACGCCCGCCATGTCTCTGGAGCTGAGGCCGTCGCTGCTTCCGGCTTCCTCCAAAAGCCGCCCCCACCCAGACTAGCAAGGGCTGGCGTGCGAATCCGGGACCCGCCCGGACTCGCAGGGTCCGCCCTTGATGACATTATCCCCGCCCTCAGCCAGCGTGACCCCGCCCCCTTCTACAGGACCCGCCTCCTGTTGTTTTAGGCTCCACCTCCGTCCTCCCATCCCGTTCGCGGAGCCCCGCCCTCGAGGCCTGAGCCCACCCCTCCAAATGGGTTCCGCCCCTGATCCCTGGGGTTCCACCCTCGGCTCCCGGAGCCCCGCCCCCAGAGGACAGAGCCCGCCCCACCATGCAGAACCCGATTCCTACTGGATTTGGCTTCTGCCACTCATAAATTCACGCCCAATTCGGCTGGACCCATGCTACAGGCACACAACACTTCCTGTGCTGATCCCGCCCATGGAGACCCGCCCCAGGCGTCTCTACACACTTCGCAGACTTATAACTCCGCCCCCAGTTCTCAGAGCCCCGCCCCCACTGCGCCGATCCTGCCCGGTCTGGCAGAACCCCGCCTCCGCTGGATTGTACGCGCCTCCGCCGCTCAGAGCCCGGACTCTACTGGTCCTAATTACTGCCACTCAAACTTCGTTCACGTAGTCTCCAAGCCCCTGGCACAGAACTCTGCTCCTAGTCTCGGCGCCCCTCATACTTTCACTACCTCAGAGTAACCCCTTAATTTTAACTTCAAGGATCCTAGAAATCCTGAGACGTCCCAGCCACGCCCCTCAGTCTGGGGACCAAACCTCCCTCACAGTCGCGGCTTCGGTCTCAGATGCTGCCTCAGGATATTCTAGATGCTTTGTAGCTGCATTAACATGTTGTGTAAACTAGTGTGTCCGTCTGTCTCCTTCATTCTTGTTTATTTGTAGCGATAAGTACTATATAGACTCTTTGGGTCCGAAGTTCTGCTGAGTCCTTAAATAAAGAGCTATTATTTTTTGCAACGTGGATCTGCAAGTAACCAATTTTCGCTCCCCCAGAGCCATTTTTTTTTCTTACCTTCATCCAGAATCTTTCTTAGAAACCATCCAGAAAGGGATTCAGAAAGGATAGGAACTGTGCCAAACAGCTCCTTAGATAAGGTTAAAAAGATAAGAACCACGAAGAAACACATTTTTGGGAAACACAATATTTGCGTAACTGATTACAATATAACGACTTTTTAAGTTTATACTGTTAATCATATTGTAACCATTACAAGTTAAGCCACTCATCCTAAGTGTGTAGAGAATAAACAGTGTACATAGGGTCTGGTACTATCCGCAGTGTCAGGCGTCTGCCAGCATCGTGGACAATACACCTGATGAAAAGAGGGCATTGTAGTACCTGTAAAAACACTCAGGAAATTGCTCCGTCGAACCTGTTTTTAATTCCTCCTTTATAACTAACCATTGAGCTACTTTAATGAGGAGCTAGGATATTTTCCCACTTTAAATGATTAGGATACATTCTCCTTACATTCTCAATCATTTAGTTTGTCCCTGAAAGGCCATGTAGAGGCGTTTGCCAAAGTCTTCTGTGTCACCCTGCATCTAATCCCATGATTTGAGAGAAACTGACATCAGAGGCAGTGTAGTGTGAATGCCCAAGGCTTGGCAAAAAATACTGAAAAAATGGTAAGAAGAAGGAGAAAGAAGAGGAGGAGCAGAAAGGAAGGAAGGGAGCTGGGTGGTGGTGGTGGTGGTGGTGGTGGTGGTGGTGGTGGTGGTGGCGCACGCCTTTAATCCCAGCCCTGGGAGGCAGAGCCAGGTGGATCTCTGTGAGTTCCAGGCCAGCCTGGTCTACAGAGTGAGTTCCAGGACAGGCGCAAAAACTACAGAGAAACCCTGTCTCGAACCCCCCCCCCCCCAAAAAAAAAAGAAGGAAGGAAGGAAGACAGAGAGAGAGAGAGAGAGAGAGAGAGAGAGAGAGAGAGAGAGAGAGAGAGAGAGAAGGAAGGAAGGAAGGAAGGAAGGAAGGAAGGAAGGAAAAAAGAGAGAAAGAAAGAAAAAGAGAAAGTTAGTTGTTGGCCCCAGGGTCATGTTTGGGACCAGGATAATTCTGAGACAGTGAGTGTATCTCCAGCTGCTTTCTGCCACACCACTGCCCTTTCACTTCACTGAGCACATTAAAAAGGTCACCTTGCCAGAGGGTTTGACCATCACCTGAGAAATCAGGCTTTTCTTTTGCCAGATAGTACACTGAATAACCACTGTACTCACCCATTCCACATTTCCACAAGAAGAGCCACCAAAACCTGCATCTCACCCCAACCAGCCATTCCTATGCTACTGGACTGTACACGACCTGGGTCTCCGTCTTACTGCCTACCACTAGAACAGAGTACTTAGGATGAATCTTAATGTTTCCTCCTTAGTTCAAGTTTCAAATGCTATGAACTAGATTTTATTATCTCCGCTTTATTATAGCCGGTAAAAGCAAGGTTCAAATAGTGACCAGGGAACAGGAAAGCTGAGATCAAGCCCTGGAACACTCAATTTAGCCACTCAGAACTGCTCTCTCCTCACAGTAGTTCAGAGAGGAGGCAGGGGTTGATAGTGTTGAGAAATAACAGGAATACCATATGTGTAGGAGGGTGTTCAAAGCAAGTCATTGATTTCATATCAATCTACATATTTACTAACGTCTTGCCTATGGTATATACCAAAGTTGTCTCTATTAACTGTGGGAGCAAAAAAAGGTGTGATCCCTTTCCCATTCATAAAGTTTCACGGTCCATGCCACTATACCAAAAGACAGGTTACAAGAGAAAAATCACAATAAATTTATCTGATCATAGTTTTAAATGACACAGGAGCCTACAGGTTGAGGACTCAAGGAGTGTGTGTGTGCTATGCCTTCTTGTGTTTAGGTCTGACGAAGCACTGAAAGTCACATAAAAATATGATGGGTCAAAAGGAGTCTGCTCTAATAGTGATGGACTCAGATGGAAACCTGAAAGGTCTGTCTATTCACATTCTTCTCAGATGCTCTGTGCAGCATTCCTCCTTCCAGATACGGCACAGGACCCTTCCTGGACTAGTAAGCTTATGGTCTAATCAAAGAAGGTGAAAGAGCTTGCAAAGGTCAACGCTCACGGCAGAAAGGGAGGAAAATGAAGGGAACTTCAGGTTTTATGTCTGGCTTTAAGCAAAGGGTGTGGGTTCTATGACCTGCCAAGGCAAAAATGAATGCTAACCTCTGTGATCTCCCTATGGAAGGAAGATGGGAGATCGGAGAAATTTGGCTTCTGAGGTCTTCAGTTTGTGGTCATTTTTCTGAGCCCTGATGTAGCAAATACTACTAAGTTTACTATAAACAGTATTGCCTCTCCCTATCCCATAGAAAACACCCTTCTCAAACCCCAGCTCTTACAAGACCATACATGTAAGATCAGCACAAGGTATCCTTTGAGCCTCAGGCAGTCTCTAAGTTCAGCACATCAGTTAAACGGAAGCATGCTATGACACTAACAGAAATCAATAAACAGATTTCCCTTCTTTGCCCACAGTTATCCCATCTACAGGAGCTACCAACAACTTCCATTTTTCCACACCCAGATCTCATCCCATCCCCACCTTATGGAGACAGGAAGAAGTGCCAAAGAGCAGCTGTTTCCAGCAGACTTTCCACCTCCTGTCCCCATTTCTCAAACCTGAGGGCTTCAATGGAGCTGCTGCTCCCATACCATCAGTGCTACCCTGTGTCTCATTTATCATCATCAACAGTAGAATAGTTTATTGGTTAGAATCCTTGTGATAACAGTTTACACCCATGGTCCCTAATTCTTCCATGGAAGAGTCGGGAGGAATCTATTCTACAAATGATAAAATCAGGACTCAGAGAGTTTAAGGTATTTGTCAATATAACAGATATTAAGTAGGAAAAAAAAAATCAAGACTCAAAGCTACTTTTTTAGTTTCAGACCAACACATAGCACCATGCTGCAAACTGTATGGCTTATTTTTAGGATAATGAAAACCTCTTAATTTGACCTACATTTTCTGGTCTGGTGTTTCCAGCATGGGAACTGACCTGTGCTGTGCTCACTTCCTCTGAAATTACACTTTCATGCTGACTTCTTACTAGGTGGGGGTCTCACCGTGGCACTGGTACTGACTTGAGCCTCTGAGTCTAAATGCACAAGCACAGCAGTGGCTCAAATGCTCTGGTACAGCATGTCTACAAATGTTCCTGCCCTGTGGTAAAGTCCCAAATTACAGATCAACCTCCCTGACACACACGGATGAAAATGCATTAATATTCTGGTGAGGAGAATAGGATTTCCTTTTGCAACACAGTATTAATTAGGCATGACCTGTGTGTGTGTGTGTGTGTGTGTGTGTGTGTGTGTGTGTGTCTGTCCACCTGTCTGTTTATCCATCTGTCTGAATGTCTGTCTGTCATTTTGTCTCAGGGCATGAATGATACTGGGAGATGAAAGTATCACTGTAGAATCTTGTCAGGTCACATTTCGATGCAAATGTATTCTGCACTTTTCACATTCTTTCCCCTTACTGTGCCTTAAAAGCAAATCAGGTTAGAAGGTATCTTTCAACTTTGTCATTGCATGTCTTATCTCATTTGTTTTCTTTTGTTTTTTAATGATTTAGTTTATTTTTAATCATGTATATGGGGGAGGCGGCATGTGTACATCAGTGCAAGTGCCTATGAAGACCAAAAGAGGGTGTCAGATCGTTCTACAGCTGAGGTTACAGGCAGTGAGGCTCCCAATGTGGGTGCAGAAACCCAAAGCCAGGTCCTCTGCAAGAGTAATACGCACTTTTAACCACTGAGTCATCTCTCTAGCCCAGCGGTTCTCAACCTATGGGGTCGCAGCCCCTTTGGCAAATCTCTATCTCCAAAAATAGGTACATTGTGATTCCTAACAGTAGCAAAATTACAGTTATGAAGTAGCAACAGAAATAATTTTATGGTTGGGGTCACCACAACCTGAGGAACTGCATTAGGAAGGTTGAGAACCACTACTCTAGCCCCTTACATTCCCATAAGTACAAAAATAATGACTATTTCTACAAGTATTTTTATCCTTTTTAATATACATTACAAATATTTTAGAACAATGACATTTTGTTGTGTTTAACGTATTTACAAAACAAAAATATATTACAATAAATATGAATGAGACAGTGGATCTGACCAACAACAAGCTGTCACAACCAGGTATTTAAGAGGAATGCAGAACCTATTGGTCTGCATGGGTTAAAAGTTTTAAGATAGACAGGCATCCAGAATCATAATGCATCTGGGAAAGAGGTGGGAAACCCCCAGATTTAAGGAGGGGTTCTTTTTCATTGCTAGTCGCATAACATTTAGTGGTATTTAAACCATGAACATTAATGAGCTATGCAAACATGGTACAAAGCTAATATAGTCCTATCATTTCAAAATGTACGTAACAGCCACATAATATCCTCTTAATTATTGTCATTATATACGTAGTTCACACAATATCTACAAATGTGAATGAGGAATAAAACAAAAAAACAAAAACAAACAAAAAAAAAAAACAAAACAGGTCACAGCAACATGTCTTACATCCCAATCTTAAATAGGACAAGCACATACAGGGTAAGACATCATCGTATAATACGTTAATAAATAACACCTAGGTTCTCATGGTTACTTTGAACAGTTTATAGCTGTATATTTAAGAGAGAGCAATTGTTTTTTTGAGAATTTCACATTATCCATAATAGGTAAAATTAAAAAAAAGAACTTTTATAATTAAAAAAAGAGAGAGAGAGAGAAAAGAGATATCTATATAGAACAAAAGTATTTCTGACATGCTGCTTTTCCCGTTCAGTTTGTCACAAGAATATTAAAACAGAAACAAACAAACAAAATGATTGTCTTTGAAAACAATTTTTGAAAGCCTTTCACAACAGTGAGTGAGAACCTTTTAAGATTAGAATGAAAATCTTATTGACCACCTGCTTTGTGACGATGGATGTGCACATTCGACATGTCCATATGCATACATGCATAGAGAGATGCTGCGCATGTGCTCACCAGGAGACCTAGTGAAGTCCCGGCAATACAAGCTGCTTACCCTGCAGAGTGGGAAGCACTGAACACTGAGCTAAAATCCAACCAGCAGGAGGTCTGGAAAGCTTCATTCTTGCGTATTTTTCACAGGCATCCAACAGCAAACCCAGCGGAAATAATCCGGGGGGGGGGGGGGGTCCAGATTCACTGGGTGGGTGGGATTCTGGTTCCTAAAGCTGACAAAGCTATCCAGAGATACACACAGCTCTCTCCCCAACTGAACCCTTCTCCTCACTCAGTGTTGTCTTCTCTGTTTTCCCCATAGCTCGATACAGACCACTAGAACACCAGGTCCATACCAACTGTGAATGGGCCAAACTGCTTTACAAACTGTCGCCCATGAAGAATGGTTTCTTGACTAAGCAAAAGAAAGCGCACTAAGCCTCATGGCAGCAATTAGAAGGCGCTTTTAAATAGGTTTGGAGTTGTGGTGGTGGTAGTGTTCCGAAGTTTCTCTTTAATCAACCACAGATATTTTTTTAAGGGAAAGGGAGCCAGTAGCCCAATGTCCTGAACGGAAGTTGAGATTTGACATCTCAAGCCTCCTGGTCTCTTCAGCTATCATGTGTTTGGGCTTGCAGTTCATCCAGGAAAAGTTAGGGGTAGTGCCTAGATTTCTACATAATCACAGCCCACCATCTAGCCACTTCTATAATGGTTACCGCTCTTGATCAAAAAACACACTACAGGAGCGAAAGGCTCCAGTAAATTTCCATTTAAAAAAAACACTTGGTTGGTGATATTATTGGAGTTTGTGTAAAGGCATTGCTCAAATTACATCTTTTAAAAACAAAACACAAACAAAAAATATCCCTAAATCAATTCCTTAAAACCATTATGTAATCCAATTATCATAACGTCCACTCATAAATCTTAATCTCAGACAATGAGATGGATGTCATGCCTTCGCCTTGGGTGGCCTGGTCCCATTTCCCCAGGCAAAATGCTGAGGAGGCTTCCCAGAGGGCAGGCTGGAATGTATAACTCTGCAAGGTCAGCTTGCTAGAGTTCTTGGTGCTATGGACTTCAAGAAACCAAACATTCACATTTTTTATCATGAGAAATGAATTCATGAGGAACTTAACAGTTTAGTACTAGAAATACATTACTGGAATTTTTGGTTCATCTGTGAAAATCTCAGAACTGTAATACACACTAAGCGTTAACACAGGGCTGCAGCCAGCATAGAAAAGCTCACAAATTAATACAAGGGCTTCTGGCCTTGGTTTTCAAATTCAGACCAGGCATCATTTAGCTCCATGAAAATCATCTTTGCATATTGTTCATAGGGTTGCCCAGTAGCCTAAAGAAAACACAAAATACAATTAGATGTTTAAAATTAAACTTAGATTAAATTCACTGAGAATGTGGGTGGTAATTAAAATGCTCTTCCATTAAGACATTTCTTTTTACAGGCTACCTATATTAAATTAATTACTGAGCACTGCCCTGGAAACTCACAGAAAATAACAGAATGCTATCAATAAGGAGAAAATTGGGAGCTTGCTGGACAATAAAAGATGCATCTCTTTGTTAATGAAAGCCCTATCTCCAGCTGACTGTATTTCCAAATTCCCCTTTTCCAATTTCTATAAAGTTAAGGTCTTTGAGACTCATAAGAGGGCACTTTGCCAGCTTCTCTGGGCTCCGATTTCTCTTTTGACTGATCAAAGTCCAAGCATTAATATTATTTCTCATTAATTATTCTATTTAGTTATAAGGAGTGCCGAGAGATTGAAATCACACATGACTTCAAACATGTATCCCAGAGGCACTGCAATCACAACTTCATGTCACATGTCTGTTACAGGTCACATGACAGCAGGGTAGCATGCTTCAGTCTGAGGTACTGTTGCAGATTACAATGAACTCAGCCAGGAAAGAACTGAAGTTCTGATCCCGTGGAGTCCTTATATGCTCTCGTAATTTATTCAAACCATGAGCATCAATTGCAACACACTCTGACATTTTAAAAATCTTGTTGATCCTTACCAATATTTTGTGTTCCAAATGCACCCTAGAGTGTCTCCTGGAATTCTGGCTAGACATGATCCTGTCCTCCACAGGAACTGAATTTTCCTTTGAAGTACTCAGTCTTGTTTTATTATTGTAGTTCAAGATCATCTGTAAGCCCTAAAACTAAGTCACTGATGAATGCTGCACTTCCATGGTTAATACAATGCTTGCCCCAGTGTTTGTAAAGGATGCTTGGATTGCTTTCTGCCAGCCTCATGAAGTATGACTATTTGTTTAGATACGTGGTTTAAATGACCCACAGGGTAAGTTTTGTTGACTAGCTGTCTTCATCAATCAGCAAACCGAAAGCATGCTGTTTTATCCTATGCTTCTCAAGTCTGAAACAAGGACCAGGCCAGTCTCTGACAGGGCAGGTCCTACCCACCTTGTCCGGGTGCACCACCAACACAGCCCTCCTGTACACTTTCTTCACTTGCTCTGGCGTCACCAGGTCTGCCATGCCCACGGGCTTCCACTTGGTCTCCCCGGCCCACAGCACAGTGTGCATCGTGGACAGCAGGGCTCTTATGTTTCTCTCTTTGCCTTCTATCCATTCCAGGATCTGCAAACAGGAAATACAAAAGGGGTAAAGACAGTCAAATGCTTTCTATCTACTAGAACTCTGAAGGTCTATTCTGTTTCAGTGAATCTGAGCACGAGACACTCCCCCACCTCCCTCCTCATCCTTCCGGTCTACATCATTGTTCAAAAGCTGTTCTTGAACTTCAGACTACACCTCTGCAGTCGGAACTCCTTTCTGTCTTCCTACAGCTAATTACATACTCCTAACATACGAACTTCATGAGGTCACACCTGGATCTACTTTGTTCCCTTAACTAAATAAATATTCCTTTCATGTAGGCCAAAGTTGTGCTAGGATGTAGGTCAGAGGTAGAATACCTGCCCTGGGTTTGACTCCCGCCACAAGGGATAAAAATGCCACCTAACCTACTGCATGAACAATTCAACCTCTCCAACTGGGATAAGCCTTATAACTGTTGTAGTTTTTAACAAAATCTCAATCATTCGGTTTTATCAATAAAGACTTGGGAGCAGGTGCTGAGGTGAAAGCCTGCTAGCTCAGAGACAGAGAAAGCAACCAGCTGACCTTCCTCCTCAGCTGACATCCCAGAAGCCTCCCACCTTCTCCACATCATCTCAAACAAGACTCTTCAAACTGAATGTTCCTCCCTTCTACTTCCTGTGCATCTCTATCTATCCTCCTGACTCTCTCTTACTCTCTGTTTTTTCTTAATAATCCTATGTTCACTTCCTGTCAACTGGTTGCTTGCTCCACCTCTTGACCTGTGGTTGACTTTATTTAAATCCTGTTTACAATATTCAAGCAGAAAGCTCTTGGATTAAAGGTGTGTGCTAGGGCTGAACCACACCACAACTAGAAACAGGTTTTTCCAGGAAATAACACAATCTCAGGGTTCAGTGTGATCAAATATCCTGCAACATAACTCTTTGATCTTTATGTACTCATCAACAACCTCACACCACTCATCTTCAGAACCACCTTCTGCCTCCAGGCTGATCTGCATCTGGCTGTCCACAGGACAGCCTCACTTCCTTATCTGCATCTGGCTGTCCACACAACAGCCTCACTTGTGAGGAACTCACTTCCTTAGCTGTATGTGGCTGTCCACACAACAGCCTCACTTGTGAGGAACTCACTTCCTTAGCTGTATGTGGCTGTCCACACAACAGCCTCACTTGTGAGGAACTCACTTCCTTATCTGCATCTGGCTGTCCACACAACAGCCTCACTTGTGAGGAACTCACTTCCTTAGCTGTATCTGGCTGTCCACACAACAGCCTCACTTGTGAGGAACTCACTTCCTTATCTGCATCTGGCTGTCCACACAACAGCCTCACTTGTGAGGAACTCACTTCCTTAGCTGTATCTGGCTGTCCACACAACAGCCTCACTTGTGAGGAACTCACTTCCTTAGCTGTATGTGGCTGTCCACACAACAGCCTCACTTGTGAAGAACTTATTTTCTTATCTGCATCTAGCTGTCCACACTACAGCCTCACCTGTGAAGAACTCACTTCTTTTTCTGTGT
Source organism: Peromyscus eremicus (assembly GCF_949786415.1). NCBI lineage: Eukaryota > Metazoa > Chordata > Mammalia > Rodentia > Cricetidae > Peromyscus > Peromyscus eremicus. The sequence goes on along the minus strand of NC_081417.1, from coordinate 116,010,334 downwards.
CTGGCTGTCCACACTACAGCCTCACCTGTGAAAAACTCACTTCCTTATCTAGAGTTAAGGAACTTAAATTCACTGAGTGACACATGTCTTTCTTCTTTAAAAAAAAAAAAAAATCATTCTCCTTTCTACCAAACTGATTCTTTAGAACTTTAGAATCAAAAACAGATGTTTTGTTTTTTGCTTTAAGAAAAAGTAGAACTTCTTTAGCTTAAAAGCGGGAGGAGTGTGTAGTAGAGGCCAAGGTCCTCACCATTATTAGCTCCCCTTTCCTCAATCTATACAAATCTCATACCTAATCTCTCTTGATCAACAGAGAACTGAAACGTTGTCTCCATCAACCAAGAGCAGCATAAAGTTCTCAAGGTGGACAGAAAATACCAATAGTGAATTGTTCTCACCAAACTCTAATGACCGATATTTATAATCTAAAGGCTTCTGAACTTTAAAGCTGAATATCATTGTTCATCTGGTGGGCAAATGTAAGGAGTCTGTATTACCAAACCACAGGCTAAAATTAAGCACCAAGCACAGACCTTTCCAAAGCCACTTTGCTATTGAAGAGCCCGACTGTCATCAAACCACAGCTTCAGAGACCCACCATAATAGAGTGACTGCCAGAATGAAGTGCCTTCCACAGTTGATACAGTCTGTGTCCCACCCTAGAGTGAATGTTGAGTTGTAACACCCGAGGTGGTGCATGGCATTAGGAGGTAGGGCCCTTGGGGGATGTTAAGATTCAAACTCTTCTCCACAAGCTCGTGTTTGAACATCTTTTCACCAGTGGATGGTCTTTTGGTAGACTGGAACCTGCAGGGGCTTAGCTAGCAGAAGTAGCTCCCTAAGAGTGGGCCTTCAAAGGTTCTCCCTAGCCATCCCTTGCTGCAGTACCCCCTCTCTGCTTCCTGTCTGCTTCCACGTGAACAGCCACCCTGCACGCGCCCATTGCCACGCCTCTCTTGTCACAGTAAACTGAAATCTCCCGAGACCATGAGCCAAAGCAAATCTTTTCGTCCTCAAGTTGTATCTATCAAGTATTTAGTCCCTAGTGACCCACATAAAGGCAACCAATTCCGGGGTGATTGGACATACATGACTTTGTCACACATTTTTGTCCTACAGGATGATCAAGGGGCTCACTCACCTTTAATTTCTCGGGGTCCATTTCCTTAGCCATTTCCTCCTTTCTCATCTCAGCTATTGTTCGAGGCCCCTTCTTGTCTTTGTGGGCATTGAAACCTTGACTAGAAAGCAGGTCTTCAAAGTCAGCAGCCTTTTGCTTCCCTTCTGTAACATAATATTTGGAAACCATCACAACGTTCGTTCCTAAACAGAATGGCAAACCCTCACTTCTTGGGAGTATGGGGCTTCCAGGTAGTTTTTCCATACTTCCACCCTCTTCACACCATGCAAAACAGTAAGAGCTCTGTGTAACAAATGAGGAAAATGGAAGGCTGGAGAGCCCAAGGGGCCTGTCCAGAATCACACAACGTGTCTACGGCAAGCTCAGGACTAGAGTCTGGATCAGTAACGCCTATTTCATCTCCAGTGTGACTTTGCAGACAAAGATACTCACGATTCTACCACAATTACAATGAACTAGTGTCAGAGACTAGACAAGAGCCTAGATTCAAGTCCATGAAATCCTCCCTGCTATCACTTCCCTGTCTATACCCAGCTGATGGGTTCAATGGATCAGAGTGCCCTTCCCCTGCAAGTCTGGTTGGGAACTAAACCTCTCTCGGTCTTTTTGAAGAGGCAGATCCTGGAAACAAATGTTATGTGTCTGAAATCCAGCTATGACCACAGGTGTCTATACTTCAGTTTCTTAATCTAGAGAAATGAGGAAACAATATAGTGTTGTCATGAGAATGAGCTAAAAGCATGCCTGGTTATCTCAGTGTTCACTGGAAAACAAAACTGAACAAAACCACAACAGTAGTAATCAACCCACAGTATTTTTTTTTTCCTTGTTGGGAATCTTTTGCCATCTCTGTCCTTAAGAAGCCATTTTGACAGGTCCCATCCTCTTCTCCTAAGAATACCTTCCTTATTCCAAAGGAAATAATTTTCTGTCCCATCTACCCCTCCAATCAACATGTATTAAGACTTAAAATACAGCAAGTGCTCTGCTAGGTTTGAAAAACTTTAACAAAAGCCTTCCTTCATACTCCAGCATGGACAAGGAAAGACCGAGAGAGGAAAGACCATAGTCACATGACACCTGTGTGAAGTTATGGTAGGCCCAGGTGCTCCACACACAGTCCTGGGGGTGTGGATCACCTGATGTCTCTTCAACTCTAAGACGCTCTCATAAACTCTGTGACTGGTTTTTATCTCCTTCAGACATAACATCCCCAGCAGTGTAAGCACACAGGCCGATCATCTGCACCAGGCCCGTCTCGTCATCCTCACCCAAATTGGTAGATCCTTTCCCACGTTCGCTCTGTCCAGCAGGCACAGCTGAGAAGCTCACGTTGTAATTGGGTCGGTTCTGGGGGGAGGAGTGAGGCATACTGGACTGTGGCTTAGGCTGCGTCTGCTGCCAGTTGTAGCCGGCCGGCTGCTGCCACCCTCCACCCATTGGCTGGGGGGATGCTTTCTGTGGTGAGCTGAGAGGTGGAAATCCTCCACCTAATCCCGTTGGTGTGGTGGGTTTGCTGGCAAATGAAGAGCTACCTATGGAGGAAAAGAGAGAGAGGAGGTAAGGTGATTTGGAGTGGCTTCGAACTCGCGTCGCAAGGCATTGCTTGCAATGAGTTTACTGGAAACTGCTTTGGATGGTAACAGAACTAACCTCTCTAAAAGGTAACAAAATCGCAGGCATGTCTGCATATCTGTTATCTCCTTAATCAGTCCAGTGCTACTTTTAGGGAGTACCCCTTACCTCATTCATTTCTTCAGATGAACAGAGAGTAACTCAGAATACTTCAGTGGTTTGTCTCTATGACACTCAGCCAGCATATGGCAAAACACTTGAACTAGACCATTGAGTCCAAGCCAGAAGAGCCAGACTGTGTCACCCTGCCCAGCCTGCCCCAAATAAAACTAAGCAAGTTTTATTTAGAGTCAAAACTATCCAGTGACAAGAACAGGCAATAAGACAAATGGCCTCTTTAAGGTTCTGTTTAAATGACAATTATTAGGATTAATTATCATTTGCTATAAGGAAAAGCCTGGTTAGGACACAAGAGCAGCTATAGATGTTTTTAAATTTCACAAACAGGTTCTGGTTTTACACTGCTTGCATTCCTTTGCAGGAGGGCCAGGATGTGTGGAGGTAAAAATGAGAAGCTGAAATATCCTGATCTCCATTGATCCTTCCAAGAGTCAAAATAACAACGATAATGAAACAACTAACAGTTTGTCAAGTGTGGGTAAATTGTATCGCTGACTGGGTTTAAAGAAGAGCGACTCAAAGCTAAGGTTCATTAACAAGCTCACGCTCACACAGCTGGTTAATGCAATGCCCTGACCATGGGAATCTTACCTCTGCACCCCTGCACCCAGAGTCTCAAGCTCTTCCCAAAGCTCTGAGCTGTTGCTAAAACTTACCCCTTACTGTGTCTTTCTGCTACAGCTGTGCCCTTTCATTTGGACCCCGAGACTCCGCTTCCCTTTCACACTAGGATGCTGCATTATAGGTACTGAATTTCGAGTCCACTGCCGGAGTTCAGGGGTGGCACTTACGTACCATTCATTCTCTCTTTTACGCATGGATTCTAAGTCATCCACCAACCATTGTTGGATGACTACCATGTGCCAGGTACCATGTCAGGCACTGGGATTATGCACAAACAAGGCTTCTTGCTTTTCCAAAACTAGACGAAATGTTCGTTTCCGTGAGCTTCAATTTTCTCATCTATGAAATGACTATGTCTTTATCAGAAGTATAGTATAAACACACAGTTTATAGAAGAAGAGCTTCACAGTCCCTGAATTAAGTGAACTCAGGTACATTACACATCACAAAACAATGCCAACCACAAGTCTGACACGTTGTAAGGGACTCAATAAGCATCTGGTCATAGAAAACAATATTCACAGGCTGTCACACGAGTCTATCACTGCCCCTGTCATTTCCTATCATCACCCTCTCTTTTGAGGCAAGGTCTTACTATATAACCCACATAGTCTAAAGCTCCCTAGGTATGCCAGGCTAGCCTCAAACTGGTGATCCTCCTGCCTCACCTGAAGTGCTTGGGAATACAGGCAATACCAGCATGTTCTGCTTGCTGCTGTTATTTGAAACATACAGCAAGGAGCCCTCTGCAAGGGCCCCTGGCCCCTCCTATCCCTAGCACATCAACACACACATAAGGCTGGGTATTTTATATGAAAAATAAAAATTCATTGTCTATTTTAAGAATGCCTACTTTGTTCTAAATACATCCGTTCATCATTGTAACATTTGATTTATCTCCTACTCATAGGAGAAAACCTCACGAACTAAACGCATCTCCCAGATGCCCACCAAACCCATCACTTGTTCGTTTATTTAGGAACCACTTTGAGCATCTTCTACACACCAGGCTGTGGACCCAGCAATGAAATGGTGGGTGCTGACATCGCTCTCCAGGGACCTGCCAACGATGTATGGCTTTGTAACATCTACCTTTCCAGAATATGGCATACTCAAATGCAACGATACCACATGCTGATGTTATCGAAGCAGTGAACTGGCCGAAAGACAGCAGAGCTGTTAGGCCCAGGTCACAGCCATCCCCACAAAAGTGGAAGAAGCCCCAGTTTTCAACCTTGACTGTGCATCGGGATTATCCAGGGAACTTCTCATTCAATGTCTCACCTAGCACAGCACCTACGCGGTGGGTATTTTATATTTGATTAACGTTTCTCTCTCCTTCCATACGGTAAGGTCCTCTGGGCAAGAATGCTATCTGCCTTCATTCATTATTGCATCCAGAACGCTTAGCAGAGGGTGCATAGTCACAAATACCTACCAAACGAGGAAACTGAAGCTTATTGGTTCACAATGGAGGTGGTCTTTCTCCAAGCCCTTTTAGCAAGTCTGAGAGGGATTAAAATTGCCCTGTCCTTCAGCTTCCCTTTTGACCTGCCAACAACTTCTACTCATTTCCTCTATTAAATAGCAAGTGGTTTCCGCCATTCCTGAATTCAGACAATCTTCCTAAAAGACAAAACTAACTGCTTCCCAGATTTGCACACAAGTTAGAGTAAAGCAACTCGGAAGTCTTTCTTGAGTCGGCTTTACCTTCTCAGCCCCACTTCTCACCCCCTCATCTCCATAGATCTCAGGTCTTCTCACTAGCAGTCATTTTAGCCCTCCCCTCTGACTGGACTCCTTTCTCTACCCACACCTAACCATACCACAGGTTTCAATTTAGAAGTCACCCTTGCTGCCCTCTCCTGTCCCTGGACCCTGGCTTAAGTGATCTCAGATCAAAGGTGAACTTCTTCGGTCATTAGCCTCTGTGTATCCCAGAAGAGGTCACCTGGGACTCAGAAGGTTTCCTCCCTGACCAAAGCCACATGTAGGCCAGTTCCATCAGAATACATAGTGAGGAATTAGGCATTGATGTTTGTATTAGAACTGGTTCATTCGAGGCCTCTGTCTTTTGTTTTTTTCTGAGTTAGTGCTGTATTTTCTGGATGCTTACTTCTTTTTTTTTTTTAAATTTATTTATTATGTGTACAGTGTTCTGCCTGCATATATGGCTGCAGGCCAGAAGAGGGCACTAGATCTCATTATAGATGGTTGTGAGCCACCATGTGGTTGCTGGGAAATGAACTCAGGACCTCTGGAAGATCAGTCAATACTCTTAACCTCTGAGCCATCTCTCCAGCCCTGGATGCTTACTTCTTATTATCAGACAACTCATCTAAAGAGCCAAAATTTTAGCTTATAGCTCTCACTGGTATCTGTTCATTGTGTGACTTCAGTGGGGAAGAAAAATCACTTAAAATTTCTAAGCTGTATACCAAAGAAAGTAGAGACGTTTAAGAAGTCAGGTTGTGAGAAGGGGGTTGCCAAGTTTCCCCCCGCCCCCACCTTCGTTTAGCACTGGCTAGAGGTCTGTCCTATATAGACTTTATGTTAAGATTCCATCCCTCCATTCTTAGCTCTTCAAAAGCTTTCATCAAAGGATGTTGGATTTTGTCAAGAATTCTGTTCTTGGGTCCATTTATGTGATGCATTACATTTGTTGATTTGCATATGTTGAGCCATCCTAGCATTTCTGGAATGAAGTTAAATTGATCATGGTGAATGATCGTTTTTTGCATGAATTCAGTTTCCAAGTATTTTTATCAGAGAGATTGGCCCGTAATTTCCTGTTGTTGTTGTAACTTTATCTGGTTTAAATATCAGGATAAAACTAACTCCTGGATGTGTACCTTTATTTTTTTTTATATTTATTTATTTATTTATTTATTTATTTATTTATTTATTTATTTTTGGTTTTTCAAGACAGGGTTTTTCTGTATAGCCCTGGCTGTCTTCGAACTCATTCTGTAAACCAGGCTGGCCTCGAACTCACAGAGATCTGCCTGCCCCGCCTCCTAAGTGCTAGGATTAAAGACGTGCACCACCACCACCTGGCCTTTCTTTTAATTTTACAGATGCTTTGAGCAGGTACTACTTCCTCTGCAGTACTCTGGTATAATTCAGCCATGAATACATCTGGGCCTGGAGTTTCTCAGTTGTAGATTCTCTTTTTTTTTTTTTTTAATCACTGCTTCAGTTTTCTTGCTTGTTATAGGGCTTCTTGAACTGCTTTTCATCTTTATTTAACTTTGTTAGGTCAAATGATCTAGAAGTGCAACCATTTCTTCTAGGGTTTCCAATTTAACGAAATATACATTTTTGAAGTATGTTCTCATGAATTTATGAGTTTCACTGATATCCGTTGTAATTTACCCTTTATCTTTTCTTTTCTTTTTTTTTTTTTTTTTTTTTTTGGTTTTTCGAGACAGGGTTTCTCTGTGTAGCTTTGCACTTTTCCTGGAACTCACTTTGTAGCCCAGGCTGGCCTTGAGCTCACAGAGATGTGCCTGCTTCTGCCTCTCGAGTGCTGAGATTAAAGGCATGCCCCTCCACCGCCCAGTATAATTTACCCTTTTTCATCTCTAATTTTACCCATGTGGGTCTTCTCTATAGTTCGGTGAAGGTCTGCCCATCTTACTTATCAATCTTCTCTTCATTGCTTTATTTCTTGTATTAATTTGTTCATTTCTATTTTCATGAATGTATGCCCCAATCTTAATCCCTTATTTCCCTCCGCTGCTTTTGTATTTGGCTTGTTTGGGACTGAGGATGAAGAATTCTAACATAATATTTATCCAAAGCCTTTCTCTCTTCCCAGGGGTAAACCTTCACTTTTCTATGAATCTCACCAGAAAATCTCCTTTACGGTAGGTGAAAGTGCATGCTCTAAACCCCGTGTGTGACCCTAGTGGCTCCTGCTTTTGTTGTTGTTGTTGTGTTGTGTTGTTTTTATCAAATTATAATCCCACCCAGGGCACCTCTGGAGCCACTCTATAACCTCATTAGTTGAAATGGACACAAAAAAGCTGCTAACAACCCTTCGAGATATAACTTGAAAGAAATCTAAACAGTCTACACGGCTGATGCTAAGACATTACATGGGGCTCTACTTTGAGAAGCCCACACCCATGTTCTCTAGCACGTTTTCATTTCTTCCCTGGTGCCTCCCTTTCTCTTAACACTGGTGCTTAAACTCCAATTCCACTTTGCATTGAGGCCAAGGATCCAGTTTTACCCGAGTTGAGGTCTCAGAAAGATTAAGGGAAGTCTCGCGCTGCTATAGGATCAGTGTGGAGCTGGGCCTCTGTCCCGCCTCAGCTGACGTTAACATCGAGTCCTATTCAGATCGTAATCTGATAAGTTCATACCCAGTGTGCCCAGGTCAGCGAAGGGATCCAGAGTCTGGGGCTTGCTCTGATGGGTAGGGGTGCCATGTGATGAACCTGTCGGGCTGCTGGCCGCTGACTTGCTTCCCATTCCAAAACCCCCTGGAAAGGAATGGAGATCATTGAAAATGAGTTAGTTCCCTGAAGCAGGATGCGGAGAGTCGGGGTTTCAGAGCTCCTGCCCAGCTGCCCCTAAAGGCAAATTAGGATGGGGTTTGGAAATGAGTGAGAAGTCCCTAGATGCTATTACTCTGATTTAGGTGAGTGGTGACCCGAAGCAAGGGTAAGACACAGATCAGGCATCGGCTCTTCCCTGGCCATGCATGTTATTTTCCATGTTTACCACTCCCATCCCAGCTTTCTCTTTTTTCATAGATCTGAAGTCAGGCTGGATCTGAACTCTCCCCACCACCCTGGGGATCTTGCTTATCATCTTTCAACTGTAACATTTTTAACTTAAAATTTTTTATGAGTATCTTATTTTATGTGCACAGATGTTTTGCCTGCACCATATGTCTGTGCACAAAGTGTCTGCAATCCCCACAGAGACCAGCAGAGGGCATCAGGTCCCCTGGAACTAGAATTATAGACCATTGTGAGCCACCACGTGGGTGCCCGGAATCTAAGCTGGGTCTGTTGTAAGAGCAGTGTTCTTAACCACTGAACCACCTCTCCAGCCCCTTAACTTAAAGAAAAAAATTCAAAGTCACAGGTAATAAAAGTAAAAAGTAGACAAATTGAACTAGAAAATCCTGTATGACAAGGAAATAGTCAACAGAGGGAAAAAGTGAAGTATACAATGGGGGACAATATTGCCAACCATTATTCGGATAGGGAGTTTGAGCCAGAATATATATAAAGCAACTACAACTTAATGATAAATTGACAAATGACTTGATTTAAAAATAGGCCAAGGACATTTCTCCAAAGAAGAAGATTTACAAATGATCACAACACATACAAAGATCCTCAACATCACTGTCTTAGTGACTTTTCTATTGTTGTGATGGGGCACAGCAACTCACAGAAGAAAACGTTGATTGGGGCTCACAGTTCCAGGGTGTGAGAGTCCCTGACCACCATGGTGGGGAGCACAGGAGCAGGCACAGTGCTGAAGCAGTAACCAGAGCTTACATATTATCCACGGGGCACAGAGCTAACTGGGAATGGGGTGGGGTTCTGAAACTACATGTCCACTCCCAGTGACACACCACCCACTTCTCAAACAGTCCCATCAACTGGGACCAACTATTGGAATATATAAGCCTGCGGAGGTCATTCTTGTTCAAATCACCACAGTCAGTAATTATTAGGGGAAATGCAAATCAAATAAAAATTGAGGTATTATCTTACACTTGTCAGGATTTGTTCAAAAAAAAAGTGTAAGAATGAGAAGGAAATGGGTTCCTTGCACACTGCTGGCAGGGATGCAGAATGGTACAGTTACTGTGGGCAACAGTATGCAGGCTCTTCACAAGCTAAGAGCAGAACTGCCATGCTTCGGCAACCATGTTCCTGAGAGCATATCCAAGGTATTAATTAAAATAATGACCTTAAGGAGACATTACACAACCATGGTCATTGCACATCATCCCTGTCCACTGAAAATGGAAGGCAGAAAAAAATATGGTGTATGTAGACAGCAAAATAAGAGCTGGGTTAAAAAGAAATGTTCTTAGGGACTACAATGTGGATAAACCTTGAGACGTCTTATAAAATGACATAAGCCACTCACAAAATCACAGATGCTGTGACATTCCACTTAGGAGAGGACTTATTCAGTTACACTCATTGAAAATGGAGCTACGGGCCAGGCGGTGGTGGTGAACGCCTTTAATCCCAGCACTCGGGAGGCAGAGCCAGGCAGATCTCTGTGAGTTCGAGGCCAGCCTGGGCTACCAAGTGAGTTCCAGGAAAGGTGCAAAGCTACACAGAGAAACCCTGTCTCGGAAAAAAAAGAAAGAAAGAAAGAAAGAAAGAAAGAAAGAAAGAAAGAAAGAAAGAAAGAAAGGAAGGAAGGAAGGAAGGAAGAAAAAAAGAAAGAAAGAAAGAAAGAAAGAAAGAAAGAAAGAAAGAAAGAAAGAAAGAAAAGAAAGAAAATGGGGCTAGGGAAAGGAAGCCATGGGAGGTACTACTTGGTGGGTGTAAAGTTTCAGTCATGAGCAATGAGGGAGGATACATCTACACTGTTTTACTTATACTTACTCTGCTGTGTGGGATAAGCATGGTTAGCCCCATTTCTCAGATAAGAAAACAGAAGCTGAGACTTATCCAAGAAGAAAGAATCCAGGAGATTCTAAGTGGTAGAACCAATTCAGACCCATCTAATTCTACTGTGGACACAGATATACCGCAGATGAGTCGTGTAAAGTTAAACGATATATATACGGATACACTTGCAGTTTAACTTTATAAGACAAATATATATAACTATATGTAGTATATATAATATATTTATAAAAATATAACATATAATTTATATTTTATATATATATATATATATATATATATATATATATATCATGTCATCATCAAGTGCATTGGGAAAAGTGCTGCTACAATGCGGATCATTAGGAATAATCAAACTACACAGTGGACTATAATATTCCAAGTATCCACCTTATCTTGGGTGAAGGACCATGCGTTTGCCACTGGTCACTCGTGTACAAAAAATAACCTACTGGTCTTTACCTGGTTTGGCATGCCAGTCCCAACCTCCAGCAACATCTGGCTGGATGTTCACAGCAGGTGTACTGGAAGCTGCAAACGGAGACAAGATGAATGAGAACAAGACAGCTGAGTTTGCACAGAACAAAGCTGTCTTCTCTAGCCTGCATGGCTTCGCATGGCTTCTCACTATCTAATGGATCCATTCCTCCTCCTGGGCTTTTACCCCACTCTGCAACAGGGATAGTTTCTGAGAGCTTGGTAGAAACCATAGGCTTTCTCTGTTCATTCTCTGCCTCACCTTTGTGGTACCTCCATGTCCACCCACTTGGAATTACAATTGTGCACATGTCTGTCCTCATTTAATGCTGAGTTCCTTGAATGTGGGAATTGTCTTACTCATCTTCGTGCACCCCACTAACATACTTAACATCCTGGGCTACGCAAAAAGGGGGAAGATATCCTTAAACTCAACCCAGCTTAGTACTGACAAGAGCATCAATGCATGAACCACTCAGAACTGGGATCTTGTTTCCTCCTCAGCTGTGGCATGGATTGAGAAGAATGAGCCATTCAGAACACTAATTGGGCAAAAACTATCTATCTCCCACTATGCTGGTGGCAGGTACGTGTCTACTGTCACTCAAAAAGAAACCCATTAGAGCTTCAAGAGAGATCATTCTGACCTCTCAAGAAGTTGTGAGTGGAACTGAAGTGAAATGTGCTACTGGAGGAAGAATCTCCCTAGGACTTTGCCCATAAAAATCAGCAAGTAGAATTCAGTCTACTAGCATTACAAGTGGGATTGAAAACACACACACCACACTACACACACACACACACACACACCCACACACACCACAAAGGCCCCAAGGCCCCAGGATCAGCACTCTAGGCTTCATAGTTACCTGTTTTATTTACCTACTGTCAACATATCCTGCACCTTCCTATCAGATAATTAATTAAAAAGCACACACCATTATCAGGGATGATGGCTCTTTCCTTTCTGCTCTGGCTCCACAGTAACCCATGAACAAAAGGCCCAAAGTAGAGAGCTCTGTCAACATTTGCCATCTGGCTTCCTCTACATTCTGTTTGTCTTACATCTATCAGGATGAAAATGAGGCGGGGTGGGGGGAAGAGACCAAAAGGGCTGGAATGAAGACAGAAAGGAGGAAAACTGGGAAATGAGGTCCCAGGCTATGACCAGGGTAGAGTAAATGGGGTCTACACAGGCTATGACTGGGGTAGAGTAAATGGGGTCTACACAGGCTATGACCAGGGTACTCAATGTTGGCTCTTATGTTGGGTAAAATAAGGAACCACTATGAGTTCATAGATGACCTGAATTATATGTAAAAGAGAAAATAATGGTAACATTAATCATCACCCCTGCATTTGAAATGTGGAAAAACAGAATTCTTAAATCAGTAAAATATGATATTAATTTATTGAGCAGATAACCCAAATCTTATTCTAATGAGGGGACCGTTATAAAAATATGAAGATATCTTGCATTCTTTTATGTGCAGTAAACTTTGGAATCTGGTGTTTGCCTTACATGTGGAGCACATTTCAATTCAGACTAACCACATCTCGAGTGCTCATCTCGAGTGCTCTGTAGCCACGCACATCTAGTAGTGTCATATCAGACAGAGGTGATCCCACACATCCATGTACCATGTCCCAAACTCTGCTCTGACAATTGATAATTTATGGAATGCTAACATCATATCTTACTAATGTAATAGTCCCTTTTTTTTTTACATTTCAAAGATTTCTGCAACTAGGACATAGCTTCCAATTTATTAAAAGTGGGAGCATTTCTCTTTTTCACTGATACACAAAGTAGTAACAGTTATAATTAATGATGCCCTCTGCTTCTGGGTATGCAGCTCTAGTGTAAAAACAAACAGAAATCCACAGCCTACTTGTTTCAGGACCATCGTGAAACCAAGTTAAATGTTAAATGAGTCTCTTTCCGGTAAGAAATTGAAGAGTTTTTAGCATGTTAACAAATTATTAATTTCCAAAATTTTTGCAAACATACACACACACACAGATGCTTTTATATTCACATCTCAGTACTTAGCATTGTCTTGTGGAAAACCACTCCATTACTCCACTAAGCATCATAGAAAACACTTTCTTACCATGCACTGTAGGGGAAGGACTTCTCGTGGGCTGCAGAAAGGGGTCGCTAGAAGCGCTGGAAGTGTTCAGAAAGGAGCCCAGCAAATCCTGACCCGGTGGCTTAGCAGGGGCTCCAAAAGGGTCAAAGGTGGTACCTAGAAAACAAAGGAGAGATGCATTTATTTCTTGATCCTGTCAGGTAATTGCTGTATGGATATTGAAGGCTATTAACTTGCCAAACACTTGAAAGACCAGGCTGAAGCTTGCCTCTTCTTGACCTTCCTCACCCCTTCCTAGACTTAGAACTTCCTCCAGAACTAACAGTGGGTCCCAACAGGGATTATCCCACCCATGTAGATGAAAGACTCTGGGTTTATTTATTCGAAAGGCATAATTCTAAATGAGGGTTAAAGCACCTTTAATAAATCCTGCATGTGTGTGCATGGTGTGTGTGAGTGTGTGTGAGTGTGTGTGAGTGTGTGTGTGTGTGTGTGTGTGTGTGTGTGTGTGTAGCACACCACAGAGTGCAGGTATCTGTCCTCATCTTCTGCCTTGTTTGAGACTGTCTTGTTTTTCTGCTGCACACATCAGGCTAGCTGGCCTGGAGCTTCTGTGGTTGTCTTCCTTTGCTTCCCATCTCCTTGTAGAAGTGCTGGGATTACAGATGTTCACACTACATGTCCAGCTTTTATGTGGGTTCTGGGAGTTCAGACTCAGGTTCTGACACCTGTGTGGCAAGCTGTTTTACTCAATGAGCCATCCCCTCAAGCCAGCTTCTGAAAATCTTAATAACATAGAAGCAGCAAATCAGAGTTACAGACTAGCTGAGAACACAGATTAACACAGATGAATCCCTGGGCTGCCTAAACCACGTATAGACTACAGGGGTCCAGGGACTAATGAGTGCTCATGTAAAAGGAATTAATGGGGAAAAACCAGGCAGGGGTGCGCTGCTATAAAGACAAGGAGCAGAAAGCCCCACCGACAGGACCAGGAATGTAGCTCAATCCGTAGAGTGCTTGCCTACCATACATGAAGCTTGGGTTTGACACCCAGCACCACAGAAGACTAGGCATAGTGGTACATCCCTGTAATCCTAGCATTTAGAGGGTGGAAATGGGAGGATCAGAAGTTCAAGGTCATCTTGGGTTACACAGAGAGTTCAAGCTCAGCCTGAGTTATGTAAGAAAAGGGACCTATGTTTTTAAGGGACCTTCAGCTCACTTGAAAACTAAAAACAGAATAAAATGAGAGCAGTGAGCGAAGCTGCACTCTCAAGTCCACAGGATACAAGCATTTCTAAAACACTGACTCCACAGCCTGCTAGGAGCTAGAGAAAGCTGTGAGGAAGCTAGGAATGTGGGAGGCCCTGCTTGTCAGTAACAGTGAAGCTTCCTGGGGCTCTACTGTGTTACGGAGAAGACCTTGGGTGGTCCTCAGTTTCTTCCTGGCAAACAGAAGTGCTGTCACCTTCACTGGGCCCTGGGGAAACTGAGATTCAGAAACTTGCTCTTGTTCAAGTCCAGGAAACACTACGATAGACTCACATTCAAATCTTCCAGCTCCAGGCTCCAGATTATCCCCACAAGCATCAGTCGTGAAATGAACAAGATGCCTGCCCATCATCAAGCTGCATGGAGACAACTGCCCTTGGATTTCTCATTGTCGAGCAAGGAACAAAACCTCCTTGAGCTACCTAAAGTGAGATGTCACTTCCAAATCTGTAGGCACCAAGCTGATGACAGCCTACTTCCTGGAGCGAGGCTGACCCATTCTAGAAATAGAGCCTGAGAACCAAACCAGTGAACAAACACTTCCCACTGTCACGATGCAGTGGGGCATGTGGCTCACACGTCTACAGCTATGACGTCATTGGCACAAGGCTCTCTCAACACCTGTGGGGCAGGGGCAGCAGATCAGCTTGTTGTGGTGTACCCACAATGTAGTCCAGGATGTACATCCCTTGCCCTACTTAGTATTCAGGAGACCTCATCCTCTCTGACACAAGGACTCTGGGGTTTGCAGTGTGACTGTAAGAGGACAAGGGGTAAGCCCACCTGTTTCTAGTTGAAGCCAACCAGTGGAGAAGACACTAAAGACTCCTTAGATGACTGGAGCACTTTTAATATCGCCTTGTTGTAGAAATTCTCTAATAACCAAAGATGAAACATGCATACTACAGATGAAAACTCAAGAGTTAGTCTTTACCATTATGTCCACAAGTATTATCCTCAACTAAGCAAATTAAGAGGGTTTTCATTGTTTTGTTTTGTTTTTGAGACAGACTTACTCTGTAGGCCTGGCTGTCCTGGAACATGCTCTGTAGACCAGGCTGGCCTAAAACTCACAGAGATCCACCTGCCTCTGCCTCCCAAGTGCTGTGGTAAAGGTGTGCGCCACCACACCCAGCCAAATTAAATTTTTTTTTTTTTTTTTTTTTTTTTTGTTTTTGTTTTTGTTTTTCGAGACAGGGTCTCTCTGTGTAGCTTTGCGCCTTTCCTGGAACTCACTTGGTAGCCCAGGCTGGCCTCGAACTCATAGAGATCCGCCTGGCTCTGCCTCCCGAGTGCTGGGATTAAAGGCGTGCGCCACCACCGCCCGGCCAAATTAAATTTTTAACCAGACTCTCTGGATAGTTAAGTGTTAGTCCTGTGATTCAAATGCAGCCATTAATTCTAGGATTGGTGTTCTCTTTCTTTTTGGAGGGACAGAATACTTGAGCCTTACATCTAGGTCTGCCATTAATAGCTGGGTATGCTCAGACAGCATACCTATGATTTCACAGACAGAATTAACTAATGTCAACAGTGCCTTCCAGCTCCAATATGAATACACCTAGCAGCAAAGGACTATGAAGAGTTAAATTATCAAACATCCTTAGAATAGTTTGTCTTAAAACTCAGCCATGGAACACTGCTGATTTCTATCTTGGGATCTTGTTTCCCTGACGGACCTTTCATTCATCCTGACAAACAGGAACCAGATGGAAGAAAGCAAAGCACAGAAGAGCGACAATGTAGGATACAAGCTCCCGGGTTCACATCCAGCCACCACCAACTGAAACTCTGCACCTGAACTCTGTGATTCTAATTCCCTTTCTCACAAAAGAGGCATCCAGCAGAACTTCACAAGCCAAGCCAAGCCCAGAGCCTCCAGAGAAGGTGAAGGATTAGCATGCGGGAAGGTTCCTGTAGCATCCCCCAAGCCTAGATGGTTGAGACTCATCTCTTTACCCTTTCTAATGCAGCATCATCTTAAGGGTGAGAGTCACAGGGGTAGCCGGTTTGTGCTGGTTATTCTGAAGCTGTAATGAATCTCTGTGACCCAGCTACATCATCTTGCAAATGTTAATGCTGTGGCTGACCGGGAAAAGGGAAGGTTGACCTGGAAAATGAAGTCTGTGGTGGTGTGTCAAGTGAAACTATCTAAGTATGTATGGCTCAGACTCCTTACAAAGACCAGCCACACTTCTCTCCCCAACCATGCTGCTGGCCTGGGCCCCTCAAGCATATTCTGATGTACCCAAACACTTCTGTCTACAGCAAGGGGATATCCAGAACACTAGAATTCAAAGAAAGTATTACCAGAGGTCTGAGGGAAAGCTCTGAGTCCACAGGTCAAGTTGGGACCCTGGCTCCATCAATGCCCAGCTGTTTGAACAAATGCTGCTAATTAAACTGGAAGCTTCTATTTCCTCAGCTATGAAGTGGAGATAACGATAGCATCTGTGTATTGATTTTTATAAGAACTGAGTCATGTTTAATCATATATTCTATATCTGGCAAGTGGCGAGTATCACACCAGTATCAGCTGCTGTAGTAAATAACAGCTCATCCATCTCCATCTCCAAGCAGAAGTAACTAAAGCAGATTCAAGGCTTAAGCTCCAAGGAAAGGAAATAAGGGCATGCAGGTAAGCCAGAGGATCGGGATGCCTGCTTCGAGATAGTGTCTTCTAGATGTTACAGGAAAGCTGCACCCATGACATCTCAACAATATGGCTGGCTAAACAAGACCTTCACAGTGAGCACATCAGTGGACATGCCAACACAGACAGAGGGAATTTTACAAGGCTCCAACCCTAGACGAAGAGCTATAGAAAATCAATGGCTGTTGGAGCAAGGGAGACTCTATTTTTTCCCCCGGAGATGAAATACCAATACCAAGCAGTCAGTCCTAAACACATATGAGCAACAGTAAAGGGACTCAGTAGGTAGATATAGATGTAACAATAATAATTAAGAAATGAGAGATTATGAATTTGAAAGGGGAGTGAGGGGGATATGGGAGGAGTTGGGGGAAGGGTGAAATGATGCAAATACAGTACTCACGGATGAAATCCTCAAAAAATAAAAGATTTAGATTAAAAAAAAAAACTATGGAGTTCAAATATATCAAAAAAGGACAATGTTTGTATTTTCCTTATGATCTCCCAAGGAACTTTCCAAGAAATCAGAAAAGTTCTGCTTACGAAAACATTTGAGTTTTGTGTGCGTGGCCCAAGTTATTTCTGAAATCTGAGATAACAGAAATATGGGAAGATTACCTTCTCCCACTCTTAGGGTTGGCGATGCGGAGGCGGAGGTGGCAGCGCGGCGTGGTGTGGACTGCGCAGACGCAGGTCCACTGGGATGAAACACGTCTTCTACCCCAGCCTGCCCCGCCTGGGCAGGACCTGTGGCACCTCCACCCCCAAACAGGTCACTCAGCAGTTCAGAATTGCTGGGAGGAGCTGCCAGCGGAGAGAAGTTCGTGCTCACATCAGACCCTTCCAGGCCCAGAAGGTCCACCTCTTCCGCGGGAGGAGGGGCCGCTGCCTCCTGCTCCTTGCTGGGCTTCTTGGCTCCGTGAGGCCTGTCCCCGTTGGCATTGCCATGCGGGCTTGAGAGGGTCAGTAGTTCATCGTCCGACTGCTCACTTTCCTGATTCACCAGGGCAGCGTGGTCCTCCTCACAGAACGACTTCTCTGATTTCTGATCTAAGAAAGGCCAAATGTGCAAATAAAAGATTGTATGACTGACGGCTGGAACAAGCGAGGTTTGCTACGAGTACATTGTTCCAGAAAGAGAAGATCTACCAGCCCTGAGCAAACAGTGCTTTCAGAACCCTGCCAATGCAATAACTGTTTGATTTCAGATCATTCTCAGCTATTTGTTCAACATCTGCAAGGCAATATAACATAAGGACTGAGAGGAAAAACTCTGGGTCTCGGCAGCTTAAGGACGGAACGCAGCCCCACCCCTCACTGGCTGCGCAACCCTGAGCAAGTAACTTTACTTCTCGGTGTCTTAGTTTCCTCCTCAGAAAAACAGGGGTAATAAATACTGCACAGTGCTCAGGCTGCTGTAATAATGACATGAGATGGTAATAAAAAGAACTCAAATCAATAGCAAGTAGCACCTCGATGCCGATTTCCAGACACTATGTGGGGCGCCACAGAAAACGACAGTGACGGCTCGCCCTTTGCGGACACCTCACACTGCCCTTTGTTTCTCCACACGGCCTGAAGCAGAAGCAACACACCCTAAGAAGCAAATTCAACGGCTCTGCCTCACGGTCCTCCCACCATCCTGAAAGGAGATATTTTCCCACAAAATGGGCTTAGGAAAGACGCTTCCGCCGGGGAGAAATGGAAGGCTTCTATGTGCTTTTCCAGGTCCTGCTCGAGACCATCTCCCATAGCACTTTGTTATCTCACACCAGACAGACCCACAATCTAAATCGGGGTCAGGTTCACACTTGTGAACCCCAACTCTGAACCACGAAGACCTGTGGGAAGGGCGAGGCTGATCTAAGTTTGGTGGTGGGAGCTCAGCTGAAGAGCGTTCTCAGAATGGGTATATGAAGCTACCTTCAGGCTTCTGCTGCCTCACGCAAGTTACTACTTATATGTCCCGCTGCAGAAACATTGATGTATGATTGCAGGTTGTCATCTGAGATGTCACTAGTGATGTTAAGTAATATATTTCACATACCTTTGCAAAATGTAAAAGCCCCAAGCAGATAAGAGAATGTACCCATGCTAAAAACAGAGATTCTCTCTTTTTAAAAAGATTTTACATGTGAGTGACTGTATACACGTCTGTGTACCGTGTGTGTGCCTCTGGAGGCCAGAAGAGGACATCAGATCCCCTGCGATTGGAGTTATAGATGGTCTTCTGTAAGAGCATCAAGTGTTCTTAACCACTAAGCCATCTCTCTAGCCCCATACAGGAATTATTTCTGCATATTAACATGACAATGGGAAGGTGAGAGGAATGTTTTATTAGAAGCCATGACTGTGAGAAGATACAGGGTAAGGACCAAGAAGAGGCTGATGATCCATCTGCAAGCTACATCTGGCTGGGCTTCCAAGTCTGAGAAGTTTCCATTGCATTTTTCAAAAGAAAATTCTGTAAGCAAACCTTTTCACCCAAAGGAATCAGATAAATATTTTTCAGCCTACCACTGAAAACATCTACAGGCTGTAGGAATACTGTGTTACATCCACACATCCGAGGAAGGTCAATCAAGAAAATGTTGCCTAGGCCATACCTGAAGCTGAATTCTCACCCCTTTCACATCTAAAGTCTTGACTATTCGATTCTGTACCACACTTTGTAGCTAACCTCTGCCAACTGCAAAGCAAGAGTGGCCAGCGTACCTAACTAGAATGCCCGTGGCTGTCTCCTTAAGTAATGTAGTAATGTAATGTGCTAGTAATGTAAAGTGCTAGTAATGTAAAGTCTAGTAATGTGATGTGCTAGTAATGTAAAGTGCTAGCTGGAGAAGGGGTCTGGAAATGCCTCCGGGTATGGGAGAAAATAGCACAGTGGTAGAGCCCTGTCTGGGTTAATGATTGCTAAAGCAACTAGCAGAGATACAGGCCAGGTGACTTCCTTCACCAGGCCAGGGCAAGACCCATCCTGCCTTGCTAGAGGTGCAGTGCTAAGACAATACTCCATTTTGTGTCTTTAGAATATTTGCCTGCAGGCAGGAAACTGAACTCTTTGTTAGTCTCTGTCAGTTGTCAGCAGCCTAAAGAGAGATCTTCGCATACATCACAGTTCATCAATTTCGGAAGATGTGGTTTGGAAATACCGCGCAAACAAAGAAGAGAGAATTTAACCTCCATTGGCCTTCTGGTCATTCTGTGCACTCGTGGACTTGAAAGCAGGCAAATTGCCTGATTTGAAAAACAAATGAAGGGGAGGGTTAGAAATAAGGGAGGAAGGAAACTTGAATTGAGATTGCTTCAGGAAGTGTCTTAATAAAACCACTAGACAACTTAGTCACTCAATCACCTAATCATCCTAACTTAGAGGCTCTGCCATACCTTGCCAACACAGGGAGGCAAAGAAGCCACCTTGCCCAAGATTCCTGGGATGGTCTGGAGGGAGATCTGCTGGAGCCTGACCTGCAAGACAAAAGCCACCGAACACAGGAAACAAAGCAATATAGTACGTAACTCAGAGGCCTCACCCTGAAAACCCAAAGCAGCCCATGACTCATACCTCCTAAGGCCAGAGTATCCTGATGTTCCTGCTGAGAGGAGAAGAGGATGCTGGGATTCACATCTTTTGTGCAATAGTGCTCCCATGGTGGAGTTAAGTCGATCACTTTGTCTTGGGGCTGTACTTCTATATCCAGTGTCACTTGGAACAGCTGAGGATATTTTTCTGGTACATCACATGCATCCAACTCAGGCCTGATGGAAAGACAAACAACAGCACAAGCAGAGCAATCAGCAGGATGCTCAACACGAGACTCAGCTCAAGCTGAAAGAGTCCAGCTTGAAACTCCCTTCTGGGTAGACTCAGTCACTAGCCAGGTGTTACTGTGCTTTGCTATGCCTCATCTAGAGAAAACGGAATAGCATTTGCTCAAATCGTTTGACAAACACACTGATAAAAGCACTGTGAGAAGCAGGGTTGATAAATCTGGCCAGTATATACTGGCATGGCTAAATGGGTCATCAAAATAATGAGACAGACCCAAAGCTACCTTCTCAGCCTGAACCCCTGAATCCTTCATAGCTCCCTGTCTCCGGATCCAGCAACCACCCACCACTCCAGATTCAGTCACAACCCTGAGATCCGCAGCCACATTATGTTATAGCAACCTCAGGTCAATATTTGGTGCAGCTGGCTTCCCCAGAACCTCTTTCACAGTGCTATAGCCAGACTCCCCTTATGAGAGGCCACTGTTTATGCCGTTCCAGGAATTAAACTGTCATTCCTGTTGGGCATAAACATCCACAAACACAGAGGATCGAGTTCATAATCCTTTGTTCCCTAACATGGAACTTTAGGCCATTCTAGTTAACCCTGTGGTCCATATCCACTTCTTCTTAAGACCAACCATACTCAACTAAAGAATTTCAAATGCATGCAGCTTCTCTGTGCAGTGAAACCACACTCAACAGTCTGCAGTGTAGGACTTTGGAGATGGCAACATGCTGCTACAGACAATCAGGGCTTCCTGGTTATGGTGGTAACAACCTCAGGCCATGCATCACTTACTTAGTGAACTTTAAAACCGTTGTGTCCAGTGGTATAAATCCAGAATGAAACTGGAGCTGGAATATCTGTGTGTTGGTCACCTAAAAATATGTGCAAGAAGCATGATAAGTAGGAGAAAAAGGGAGTCCACACCAAAAATTGGGTTTGGGGGCTGGTACCTTCCATTGGTTCTTTATACAGTTCTTTCTGGAATATGGATATTAAATGAACTCCCAGCTTCATTTCTAGTTTCTCTGCTCCAGAAGAGCAAGTCAATTCCTTACCCACTGATGTCCCATGTCCCTATACATTCTTTCATCCCAGGGTGTCCTTCTCCAACCCAACAAACTCATCCTTCAAGGCCCACCTCCATAGTCTGCCTGATCACTACTAGCTAAAACAAACTATTCCAATGACAGCACCCCCTCCGTCCTCTGATACAGCAGTGGATATTCATGTATGTTTGACTTGCCCCCTCCTCAGGTCTGTTTTGTAAAGCTAAGAATACAATATTACTTTTGCTAATCCAAAACACCTAGGCAATGGATGGAATATGTGATCTTAGCAAATATTTGATTGATTAAGATATAACTACTTGCAACATCTTTCCTAACAACTAAAGAGTAGAAATAATCTAAACACGGAGAATCAGTAAATGGGGTATATCCATTCAATGGATATACCCCATTTTATATACTTAACTATATAAAAGAATGAAATACTGATACATGCTAAAACACAAATAAACCTCCAAGATATTATACTGAGGGAAAAAAGTCAGTCACAATAGACCACATAGTGTATGACTCCATTTATATGAAATGTTCCCAAATAAGAAAGTCTGAAGAAGCAGGAAAAAAGATTCATAGTGGTCAGAAGGCAAGCAGGAAAGGAGGGATGGTTAGTGACTGCTAATGGAGCAAGGTTTCTTTTAATGAAAAAAAAAATTCTTAAGAGAATTGTAACAGGAGCAACACCTTTTGGATACACTAAAAACCACTGCATTTGGGGGAGGCATCCTGGGAATCGAACTCAGGTCATCAGGCTTGATGGCAAGACCATTTACCTGCTGAGCCATCTCTTGGTGGGAAAAATTCTTAACTATACACATGCTTAGTTGAAATCCCTCACTTTATAGTGATCCCCTCAACACAGCACTAAAAGAAAGACTCGGCTTCTCAGGAATGTGGCTTGTTGAGGTTCTGGGGCTGTCTATCCATTACTGTGTGTAAGTTACAACCTGCCTCAGTCTCCATTCCCTCCTGCAGTGATGAAGAAGACAGACATCAACAGGTTTTAAGGGTTTTTCTCACTCTAAACTCACAAGTCAATCAAGCCCAAAGTGATATAGAGAAAAGACCCAGCAATGCTCACACTACAAATTCTGGTGGGTTCACAGTCTGAGTCCTCCTGAAGCTTACCTTAGCCTGCAGCCGGCTCCCGATGGTTGACCGCAGGTGGTACATGGACACAATGACATCTCCTTGGGCTGTGATGTTCAGGGGGATGAAGATTTTCCCATCTTGGACACGGTACTCTCTTTAAACGGAGATCAGAATAGACCATGAAAGTGTCCACAGTCTGGTACCCTCACAGACAGGAATGCACCTTAATGGCTCTAAGGGACCTGTTTGCCCAGACTTGGACCAAGAAACTACTTCCTGTCTTGTGCAGAGGTAGGAAGGCAGGCAGTGTGGACCGGATGCAGAGTGTTTCTGGGCTGGTAGAGCACTGACCCAATGTAGGCCCTCTCCATCTCCTCTGGACTTCTAGACAGATCTTGTTTTTCTCAAATCACCATGCCTCATTCAGTAAAATCCAACCAAGGTCAGAATAGAAAGAGAAATATCATACTTTCCCAGGGTCTAGAAATCTGACTCCTAGATTAACCTATTGCCAACTAAGTCTAGGTTGTGTTACCAGCCACTCCCTTGTCTCCTAAATCCCAAGGACTTCCGATTGGTGCATGCTCTTCTTTACAGATCATATAAGTACTTTAAGCACATCATTATTATGGTGGTTTGAACAAGACTTGGCCCCACTGGCTCATATATTTGAATAGTTGGTTCCCAGTGGGTGGGACTGTTTGGGAAGGATTAGGAGGTGTGGCCTTATTGGAGGAGGTGTGGCCTTATTGGTGGAGGTGCATCACTGGGAGCAGGCTTAAGGATTCAAAAACCCACCCTATAATTTCCAGTTAGCTCTGTCTGCCTCCTGATTGTTGTGTCAAGATGTGAGCTCTCAGCCACTGCACCAGCACACTGCCTGCCTGTCTGCCTGCCTGTTCCCATCCTCCCCACATGATAGTCATGAACTCATCATCTGAAACCATAATTCCACGTAAACTCTTTTTTCTCTAAGTTGCCTTGGTCATGATGTCTTGTCACATCAATTTAAAAGTAACTAGTACAGTCATCTATCCAAATCACTGAGTCTCCTTTTTAAATGTCCAGGTCCTCTGTGACCATCCACCCCTATCATCTGGACACCCAAGCACTGTCCTTCAGAACACAGTACCACTGTGTATAAAGGAGAAAAGTCCTTGGATTCAGCTGTGCTTACCTTTGATGTTGGGCTTTTAAAAAAAAATTACACAGTAATAAGCAGGAAGAATCCCACTTACACAGGAATTAAGCATGCAAGAAGAGAAAACATTGGGACTTACTTCATTCGTTCAAAATCTGTGCATGTTGAGTATATTTTAGTTTCTCCAATCAGTACATCGCAGTATGGGCGACACCCATTTCTCTGCTTATTGAAGAAGGGAATTGGGCTGACAGTGATCGCCTTGATCGTCAGTGGCTTGAAGTGAGGGCGGTAGGGCTTGTCTGCAAGTAGGTCGCACATGTAGCCCAAGTACCTGAAACAGAAGACCACCATTCTGTGAGCCCATTGTAGCAGGAGGATTAGACCATTTCCACTGGGAAGTTTGTCTTTGTAAATCAAATTACAGTAAAAATGTATTCTGCACATTTCCTAACATTAACCACCAAGGGGGAATGCAGACAATAAAGAAAGCTTGTGAATCAGAGCTGGAGCCATGGCTCAGTGGTTAAGAGCACTTGCTGCTCTTGCAGAGGACCCAGGTTTGGTTCCCAGCATCCGTATGGTTGCTCACCCACTCTGTAACTTCGGTTTCAAGAGGATCTGTCACCCTCTTCTGGCCTCACAGGCACCAGGGCATGCATGTATTTGTAGTACATACATACATGTAGGCAAAACACCCATATACATAACATAAAAATGATAAATCTTTTTGTAAATGAGAGAGAGCTTGTTTCCATTGACATGCTGGACCGATAGCAGAGTGTTTACTCAGTCAGAAGCGTTAACGCTAGCCCGATTATATTTAGCACAGTAAGCATGGCAGCCAAGGAAGATTTGGGTAAACTTTAGAATGTATTATTGGGAATTTTATCCAAAGAAGTGAGGAGATGAAATTTAAGTAAGAACAGAGAAACTAATTCTAACTCTAGAGAAGAAAATAAATCAGCTACCTAAAAATAGGCTTCCTTTTAAAAGCCACTTTCACATTATTATAATCTATACCTATCTATTAAACCTCCATGTCTCAGCCATAAGAAAAACTCAGCTTTAAAACACATATTCTCTCTACAGTTTTGCATTTTCATGCAATGATCACCATTGCATCTTAATAAAGCTCAGACTGGAGAGAATGGTCAGGCTACATTCAGTGGGTATTTCTAGACTGGAGTTAGTGCAGCCTTCTCGGTCCAGTTCTCACTCATGTTCCCTCTCCTCTTAAAGGAGGAGAGTAAATGTTAAGTCCCCAACCCCAGGACAAATGGCTGAGGTGCCTGTGTAACATATAAAGAGGACCAGGCCACCAGGTTCTCCCAGGATCCCTCAGTCCCTACCTTTTACAGGATATAGCCAGCATATCCCACCCACTACCCCTTGAATCCTCCAGCCCGGGGGCTCAGCTGTCCTTCCCCCAAAGCTCTTCCCTATATAATACAGCCACTTTGGTTCCCCAGCCCCTTTTGTACCTCTGCCCTCTCAGCTGCTGCACCTGGTTCCCCTTTCTCCTCTTTATTTCCCTCCCCTTCTCCCCACATGGCCCCCCTCAATCTGGTCATGCCTCTCTGGACTCTCCCAGAAGTCTCTGCCTCTGGCTATGCTCTCCCTTTTATCTACAATAAACTTTCTCCTCCACCATACCTAGAAACAGTCATGACCTTTCCTTTTTATTTTTATTTTTTTTTCATTAAGTAAACAATAGCATTTTTTTTTTTTTTAGTTTTCTTTTGGTTTTAAAATCGCAGACTTTCAAGTAAAGGTTCATGAACCTGCATGAAATTCAATATTCTCATCCATTTTAATTGTCATCAAGGTTCAGGATAACACCAGATCAATTAGAAGAATTTGGAAGAGAGCTCCCACGAGGCGAAACTTCCACAGTACTGGGCACCACTTAAACCACACACTGCACCTCCATCACTGTACCTCCTGTGGGACGGGGACAGTCCAATTCCCGGTCGCTTTGCATAGAGCAATCGAACAGCAGGGCCAGGAGCGGAGTAGAGATTACAGAAAATGAACATAGCACCAACCAGAATTGAAGACGCAGCCCGTCCATCCTGTCAAAGAAGAACCAAGAACTCGTCAGAAACATCACATCTGGGGAAAGCCTCTTGCAGAGAAGAGAGAAAGCAGAAATCGCCTAATTATGGATGCCTTTCACTTCGGAATTGTTCAAGACCAAAAATCTGTCCCAGACGTGAAATCAGAAAGCAGCAAGGAAAGACTTTTCTTAGGATAAAACTGTGTTCACCCAAGAGGCTCAGCAAAAGAAATTCCACTTGCATATGATTTCTGAGAACTGGAACAACTCTGGACTTGAGGTATTGTAATGAATAGTGGAAATGAAGAGCCCAGGGTTAGATGCTACCTTTGGAATATGCAGTATATGTTCTCCACCCAAACTGTACATTTATTAATACAAAAAACTTCATTCATTGTACAAATCAATGTGTTATGAACTGATTGTCTCCTTCTGAAATTCATGTATTGAAATACTAATTCATAATGTAAGGGCATTGGGACTGGAGATTGGGGTTCTGGTATAATTAGGTCTTGAGGGACAGGCCCTTATGCATTCTTTCTCTGTCCTCTCCCTTTCTGGGAGAGGACAGCTATGTGTCACCTGGGAAGGAGGCAGATTTACTAGATTGCAAACAGTCTAAGCTGGGCTTACAACATTCTCCATGAGAAACAAACTTTCTACCATTTAAGTCACTCAGTCTATGATTTCCTTGTTACAACATCCAGAAACCCAGCTGACGGATGGTAACTAAGCCTCTCCTAGAATAAGTAAAAGCCACTTCGACTTCAAGTTTTACAAACTGTTTCCTATTATGTGTTTTGTGATAAAGTCTGCTCCTCCACGATCTCTTTGGTTTTTTTCAGACAGTCTCACTACATAGCCTTGGTTGGAACTCACGTGTAAACAGAACCCGTTAGCCTCAACTCAAAGACCCACGTGCCTCTGTCCACCAAGTGCTAGGAATTAAAGGTGTGGGCCACCACACCCAACCTTTCTTCTACCGCTTCTAGTCAACCTATCTTTATTCTTCCTTCCAGGAAGAAAGAAGCCCACTCCTTTTCCTCAGGCAGCCCTTCACATATCTGAAACGCCTTCCCATTCCATCAGCACTTCTGATTCCAGATTAAAGCCAGCCCAATCCCTGCAATTCTTCCTGCTTTGGAATTCCATTCTAAAAGACGTTATCATTTGGAATGCACATCTCTGAACATACCTAACATATCAGTCTTCAGTGTACTGCCCACACAAAAGCAAGGCATAGAATGAGCTCTGGTCAAACTGGAGAAGAAACACTACTTGCCTTAGTGTGGACACTCTACTTTGATTAACCCAACTCCAGGCCACACTAGTACAAATGCCTCATGTCACAGTATACATGCTCATATTGAACTTTGTAGTCCCTCAACACCTAGTTCTTTCTCAAATGACCTGCTAAACTCATATGGGCTGGTTAGTTTTATGTCAGTTTACAGAAGTTAGTCATTTGGGAAGCAGAAACCTCAATTGAGAAAATATCCCCCACCAGACTGGCCCGTGGACAAGCCTGTGGAGCAATTTTCTTGATTAATGGTTGATATGGGAGGACCCAGCATACTTTGAGTGATGCCACCTGTGGGCTGGTGGTTCTGGGTGCCATAAGAAAGTAGGCTGAACAAGCAAGCCATGGAGCAAGGCACTAAAGAGCCCTTCTTCATGGCCTCTGAATCTCTCCTGCCTCCAGGTTCCTGCCCTGTTTGAGTTCTTGCCCTGACTTTTCACAGTGATAGACTGTGATATGGAACTAACTGTAATCTGAAATAAACACTTTCCTCCAAGTTGATTCTTGTCATGGTGTTTTACCACAGCAATAGAAACCCTAACTAAGATAGACAGCTATGCTTAATTTCCTTTTAGATCTAGCTACACACTGACCCTATGTTTCACATTATTTCTGTTAAACAACCAAACTTAGAATTTTTTCAAAAAATTGTGTGTGTGTGTGTGTGTGTGTGTGTGTGTGTGTGTGTGTACAGATGCCTGCAGAGACCAGAAGATGTCCACATGCCCAGAGTTAGTTATAGAAGTTGTGAGCTGCCTGATGTGGGTGCTGAGAACCGAACTCCAGCGCTCTGTAAGAACGTATCTTTTTAAGCACTGAGCCATGTCTCCAGCTCACTAGAACATTTCAAATCCAAGTTCATTCTGGGACCATCCCAACTCTAAGAAAACTGATAAAGCTTGCTTTCCATATCTTCATCTAAGCTGTCGACTTTTTAAGCATAACCAAAGAAAGCTTTCACCCATAAGGATGTTGGTCTATTAATCACCCACTGCTCCAAGCAGATATTCAGTCATAACCCAGCTGAAAATCAAATAATTCATCCCAGGTTACTTCCTTTTAACCCAAAGAAATTTGGAACTCTGAAGCTGGAACCCTGTACACACTACCTTTCCCAAGTAGTCTACTTGCCTAACTGCAAAATGTTTAGTTGGTTTGATCCTTGGGCTTCTCTTTTTTCTAAGAGTTTTAAGTTATATGTGCAGATTCATTTGACTTATTCCTGTGGACCCATAGTCCTGCGGGATCACCCCCCTCCATCTTTTGGGTGGGGCATTCTCTTTACTCCCCCAGCACCTCTTCTTCCTGTTTTCCCACAGAACATGGGGAACCCACAGCTGTTTCTCCACATGCTGTCAGGATTTGTCACAGGATTGAAATCCTGAAGACGGGCCAGTTTGGGGCAGTGCAAGGCTATATATCCTACTACCTCAATACTTTATCTCATCAGCTGTCCCTGATAACCTGACATTTGTCCCCCTGCAGAGAAGACAGAGTAAAGGAGTTAGAACTATACTACATGCTTCCATAATTTGATGTCCCTGTTCTGAACATAGAAAGGGGGTGGGGGATGAGAAACAGTTTCCTTACTCATCACTTTTTCCAGAACGTAGCCTCCCTGCCACTCTTAATGGATCATAGCTCTTAGCTGTATGTCTACTCATTGTATCTATCACATAGGTCTTTTTTTTTTAAAGTTTTACTTTTTATTAAAGGACTAGTGTAGCTAGAGTTTTCCTGCCTGGCCCACAGTCAGGACAAATCTCTCTCACCTGCCAGTCCCACAGCCGCTCAGACCCAACCAAGTAAGCACAGAGACTTATATTGGTTACAAACTGTATGGCCGTGCCAGGCTTCTTGCTAACTACTTCTTCTATCATGAATTAACCCATTTCTATTAATCTATACCTTGCCACATGGCTCGTGGCTTACCAGGATCTTCACATGTGGCTTGTCATGGTGGCGGCTGGCAGTGTCTCTCTGACTCAGCCTTCCACTTCCCAGCTTTATTCTCCTCCCTGTCCCGCCTACACTTCCTGCCTAGCCAATGGCCAATCAGTGTTTTATTTATTGACTAATTAGCAACACATTTGCCATACAGAACATCCCACAGCAGACTAGTGTAGGCTTATTATTTTAAATAAATCTATATGCCCAGGAGGGCACTGAAGGGCTAATGCATAGCTTCCATTCCTTTCCCCAGCCTAGTCAAGTCCTCCTGACTCATTTACGCATATCCTTTATAAACGATGCTAAGAACAACCTGTCAGACAACGATCCTTTGTCGACTCTTTTTCTTCCTCTTCATAGAGTATTTATTCTTACTGCCCCCCCACCCCGCCCTAGGATTTACTTACACCTCACATCCCTGGAACTGTCTTAATTTAAGCTCCATAAGAAATGGCACTGACTGGAAAGATGACAGGTCTGCCTCCAAGCACAGCTGCTGATGCTGCCTAGGGAAGAATCCACACCTCGGGGAGTCAGGGAGATGTTCTGAACATTGTAGCTACCCGTAACTGGCCAGCAGTCTGTAACAGGTGCCGGACCGCTGCCCAAGCCTTTCACAAAGGTGGCAGCTGGCCTGCACCTCCTCCAGGCACTGATCATAGGCCTCTGAGATTCTTCATGGCCTTCACACAGGTAGGATGCTTAGAGCCTGCAGCTGCACCCAAGGCCACCTTAGAGAGGAAATCCACTGAGCCATCTCTCCAGCCCCGTTTCATGTCATCCTTCTTGTTTTAATTTATGTTTTTTTTTTATGTGCATGGGTGTTTTGCCTGAATATATGTTCGTGTACCACATGCATGCCTGGTACCTAAGGTCAGGAGAGGGCATTGGATCACTGGAGCTATAGTAACAAGCAGCTGTGAGCCACCAGACATGGGTTCTGGGAACTGAACTTGAGTCTTCTGTAAGGAGAGCAAGTACTCTTAACCATTGAGAATCCTCTCCAGCCCTCTTTCATGGCTTTCTTGAACTTGTACATGATAACAAGAAGCCAGGGATCCACAAGGGTGGTTTAGGGTGACCAAAAGTTCACAGTAAGTATGCTCACCATTGAAACATCTCCACCTGCATGCCAGGTCCCTTGATTTTGGTCACTGTAGTGACCATAGCAATTAAGTACTCAGATGAATCCACAAAGCCTTGAATTTTTAATTCATTGTGATTGTATTATGAGAGCTGGGAAGCCTCTAGCCTCTCTAAACTTTTAGAAAAAAAAAATTGAAGTGAAAATCCCCAATGCACTTAAGGCTGCTTAGGCCCTAAAAGCAATCTGTTCTTTGAGTGACCGTTGTGCCTCTAAAAGGCAAGCCCCACAGCCTCTGACGATAAATGCTTACAGACACCGAGTGTTCTGTATGGCTTGCCAAGTATTTGGGAGTTGAAACAGAAATATAAAAAGGTTCTTCAACTGTCTTCTCTGTTTCAGCCAGCTGGCTCTTAAGGACAGGAAAGTTATCCAGTGCCTCAGCAAAACAAAACAACAAACAGCAACACAAACTGACTGATGTTTGTAGACAGAATGGACTATTTCCAGCGCTTATGCTCGAGCTCTATGTGTTCGTATCCACAGCCACTCGCTCAGATCTTTTGTGTCAAAGTTCAAAGAAAGTTTCTTCCCAAAAGAGGACAGTCCAGTGGGGAGTGAGTAAGGAACGGCCTGGGGTGACACTATGTATTAAATGCCACAGGTCATGTTTAGATGCACAGTGAGGATGTCTGCACTGTGGAAAACACCCAAGGTTTAGAAAAGTTTTGCTGGAAGTTGGGTTTTAAGAAACAGTTAAGAAGCCTGAGAAGAAGGGCTGGAGAAAGGAGCTGTAGGGAACCCAAGCCAACAAATCCTTTGGGAATTATTTGGAAATACAGCTGGGCCATAAAACTACTCACAAGGGCGTAAATGTCACTTTCTCTTAGTTTTATTTTAATACAACTAGTTGAGAAATTAAACATGTTTCTATCCATTTTATCCATACAAAGCTCAGTTTTTATCCATACAAAGCATTTTTACCCGTGGATCCACAACTCTCTTCCTACCTCTTTTAAGATACTCGGCACATTTTAGAACCCCCGCATTATGTAGACTGTGAACACAGACCTCTCCCACTCTCACTCAAACATAAAGCCAAGAATAAAGCCAGGTTCTGTGACAAACACCTGTAATCCAGTCACTTAGGAAACTGGGGCAGGAGGATTGCCATGAATTCAGGACCTGCCTGGACTACGTAGTAGGAATTCATCTCAAAACAAAATAAAACACCACCAAGAATAACAGATTCTTCCCTCAATTGCTTTTCCTCTGGGGGGCGGGGGGAGCACAAATAAAACAGGTGTTCACAGTAATAAATCATTTCTTCTCTTCCTTCATTTTTACCTGCCTGGCATTGTTCTACCTCTAAGTAGAGGCTCAGTAAATGCTGTTGAGCTCAGATGTCATCACACTTCTGGATCCAGCCGTCTATACTTCTCCAAAGCCCCACCCTCAGAAGGACCAAAGAACACTCACCAAGCAGTGGACAACGCAGACATTTTTGGGATTCTGTAGCAGCCAGTTATACATATTCCGACACACAGCAAACAGGTTGTGTAGACTCGGGGCCTGCCTGATGGGCCAGCTGCATTCCGAGACCTAAAGAAATGGAGAGAGAAAATGAATTCTCCCATCAATTCATCTCCATAATTATGCATCATACGGAACTTCTGGAAGTGGCATCCTGTCCTCTCTCCATGTATGGAACAGTATCTAAATGCAGAAAGACACGTTTAATGTAATAATTTGTTAAGATCTCCAAAATCATGAGTTACACCACTGATGGAGGTAGCATTGTGAGCTTTCATTGCAGACAGGCAGAGTTGGAAAAAGGATCTAGATGCAGAAAGAGAAACTTCACACAGTCATTTTGGTAATACATGGTCTCAGTACATAGCCCACCTGATCTCAAATCCACTATCCTCCTGCCTCAGCCTCCTGAGTAATAGAATTACAGGTGGGATAACCTGACTTAATACAACAGTTTTTTGTTTTTGTTTCTAATTAAATAACTCTGTATCACTGAAGTTATTAAAACACATTTAGAAATACATTTTAAGTTAACTAGACAATTTTTTATTGCCTGAGGTACCATAAAATTCAGTTTCTATTATCCTTCTTTTAGATGTTTCTCTTAGATCCTGTGGTCTCTATGTTCATCTAAGCTCTCCTTATAACATGAAAAGTCCTGCAGAGTGAGCCAGGGTGACTTAAGTGTCTCAGTTTTTTCCACAGGGGAACTATTTCTCATCTTCATTTAACATATATATTGGATGTGTTGGAGACCCACCATGACACTGCTTAGCCTGATCTATATGGCAATCAAAGAAGACAAGTATTGATTAGATGACATTTTTGTTGATGAGAAAATTGACTCTCAGAGGTGAGCTGTCTACAGTCACACTGTTAAGCCCAGGTCTTTTGATCATTATCCATTAGCTTTGGCAGCACCGGCTGGATGACCTCACAGTGCAGGGCATGTGCCCTGACTGACTACATATTTACTAGTCTATCTAATATTAAGAAGTTTAGACTTGGGTAAACTTTTACATATTTAACCCTTTCTTTCTTCATAGAATGTGGTGGATGGGGACCTACCTCCACAGCTGTCGGTATTACAGGAGAATGTACTGTCAGGGCTTAGTTTGTATCTGACACATACAAGTTGATCAATAAATTCTAGCAATCATTATTTTACCAAGCCATTGCCAATGCAAAGCTCTGAGATCAGACTGAAAACAGTGAGCCTGTGTGGTAAGAGCCTGGGTGCAGGGCAGACCACAGGAGGCCTAAACAAGAGGATGGAGGAGATGTCCCAACGGATCAAGTGTTTGTGGACAAGAATGGAGACCAGAACTGGATCTGGTCCCTAGAACCCACAAAACTACTGATCAGCCATTGCCCAACTCAGCCAGATGGCAAAGCCAGAGGATAAAGGGTCCCCTGGGCCAGCTAGCCAATGAGCTTCAGGTCTATCAAGAGACCCTTTGCCAACAGACACTCAATGTCAGCCTCAGCCCCCACCTCACCCCCCAAACACACACACGTACATTCACACCAGGAGGAGGAGGAGGAAGAGGAGGCTATTTGAAAGACTCACTCTGGGATCTGCATTTTTCCAACAGAAGGAGGCAAAGGAATCAATTAGGGGGCCAGTAAGCTGGTGGGGAGGTGAAGGAAGGGATGGTGGCCCCTTAGCTCAATGGCAATGGGGTACAAAGCCACCTCAGCCACCCAGGAGACAAAAGGCAAGTCTTAGTAAGTGCTCACGTGGCTGCAGTGGCTGTGCAGAAGAGTGTACTTAAGAGAGGTGTTAAGGGTGACACCCATGTTTGTGGCTTGAGTGACCAGATAGAGGGATGGATTCAAAGGGATGACGTCAACAAGGTGTGCTATGTGGTATAAAAAGACCTGGCCTAGGAAAACTCAAACACCTCCAGCTCCCTATGCTCGACACTGGGAAGGGCGGTGAAAGGACTGTCACTGATTGGCCCTTTCCTGGTCACCAGACAATACTCATAAAAATATGAACAGGAAATTATCTGTGTGTGCTCACTTCAAAAAGCAAAGGTGGGAATTCCCTTTCTGGCCTGCCAAGGCAGCCTGCTCTTTTTTTGTTAATCTGCAGCCCTTTTTCAATACAATGACTGTGGGTGAAGCGGAACTTCCAGGTTACCCAATTTTCTATACCCTTTGGGAACAACAGATGTGGCATGTTAAACAAAGTGTGTGAAACACTTCACATCACTACCCAAGGGTCCAGGAGGTGCCAGCTCAGGCCTGCCAGTTTAAACTCCACAGTGACTAACACCTTCTAACCAACACAATCCAGAGCTATCCGGTCCACTGTTCACTTCCCAACTGCACTCTCCACCGATGTTTCCTCAAGGAATAGAAACGACTTACCAAATAAAATGGTTGAAAATTTAGGAGAATGAATTTTGCTGTGGGGGATTATAAAATACATATCTGTCGATGCTGCTTTCTGTCTGTGGTGTTTCTCACCCTTGGAAAACTTCATTACCCCTTCAAAGCCCAAGTTCAATGTTCTCTTATCACTGACCCTCACAGATAGAGCCAATCACGGTCGTATCCATGTCCTGGAGTGTTTTCACCTATCCCAGTTTTTATTAGTAAGACAGCAGCACAGTTACAGATTCAGGGTGGGTTTTCATGTTGCAGTCACCACTGACCACTGCACTAACTGTCCCAAACTTCCATTCTCTTGGGGGTTGAGAGCAAGGGAGTAGTCGAGGATTGTTGTGATGATTAGGGCACACTTCCTGTCAGCTGTGTTGGACTGACTCTTCTGTCTCCCTCCCTAGCTACTGAGTTCCATGGAAAAAGAAAGCATGGCTTCCCTTTTCTGTAACATCACTCTTGGGTGTCTGTCTTCCGTGGGTTGCCGCTGAGGAAACGAACAAATAAAAACTAAAGGAATAAATCCCACTTGGCAATCACTTTTTTTTGAAACAGGATTTGTCTAATATCTTTTTAAAGGACTTATTCCATTTTTATTTACACTATGTGTACATGCGTGTGGGTACACACAGAGGCCAGAAGAGGGCATAAGATCCCCTGGAGCTGGGGTTGCTGAGAGGTTGTGAGCTGTCCCACATGGGTGCTAGAAGATGAACTCTGACCCTCCACAAAAACAGCAAGTGCTCTTCAGCACTGAATTCTTAAATCTGAGCCATCTATCCCGCCTCTACATGTATAGCCTAAGAATGAACAGGCAGATTGAATTTGTTGGAAATTTTTTTTTTTAGATTACAACAGAGTGAAAATACAAGATTTTTTCCTGAGGCAATATTTTTAAAGCTTTTAAAAACTGTATGCTAACCACCCACACATCACATGTCAATATCTGAACTGCATCTCAGCTAAAAGCTGGCTAAATTGTTCTTAGCACAATAGGCTAACAGCCCTAGAATCATTAAATCAATCAAGCAAATAATATTAATTTAAAGTGCTCTGTAATTATATCTTTACTTGATATATAATTACATAGCACTAGGCAAACACATAATTAGAATTTTTTAAAAAAACATGTTCTGTCTAAAAGAGGAAAAACATTAGGACATAAATACCTCCCCACCAAATTAGGAATTTGATCAGTGCCAGGCTTTCTGTGATGCTCTAGGTCACACTCAGTACAGTAAGTATGATCCTAGACTGTGCGACACTTCATTGCAGCATCTTCAACTTCCCTGAACACTCCTGGAGTCACTGCGCATCAGAGGATACCATGTCAGCTCCAGGCACACCATGGTACTAGAAGAAGAGGTCAAGACAACTGCAGGGCTGAAGCTGGATGCCATGCATCGTCATCTCCTAAGTGGTATGCTGTAGCATGAATTCTAATTGGTCTTAACAATAAAAACCCAGAGTCAGATATCAGGGTAAATGCTGAAAGATAAGAGAAGTAAAGCATCCACAGTCACCTCTTACCTCTACAACTCCTCAGCCTGAAAGGGGTGAGCTCCTGTCTCCTCCTGCCTTATATTCTTCTCTCCACCCAGCCATATCACTTCCTGTCTCGACCTCCCTAGTGCTGGGATTAAAAGTGTGTGCCTCCCAAGTACTGGGATCAAAGGCATGAGATCCTAAGTGCTGGGATTAAAGGTGTGTGCAGCACTGCCTGGCCTCTATGGTTAACTAGTGGCTAGCTCCACATTGTGATCTCCAGGCAAGCTTTATTTGTTAGAGCACAAACAAAATATCACCACAGTGTGCTAAGCACATGAGTCAACAGTGAAGTGGAGCATCAGACTGGCACACCCTATCTGGTGTTTCCTGATCAGTTCATCATTTATGGAAGACAGGAGTATTTCAGTCACCAATTGTGATATTCTATTATTACCAGTGTTAATTTTGGTCACCATTTACCGGGTGCTTACTCCAAGCCAGGCACTACTAATCACATTTCTTTCTTACAATAAGCACATGGTAAAAGACTGCTTGTGTAGGTTAGGGACGGTGTTCAGTTGGTAGAATGTTTGCCTCCTGTACATGAGGCCCTGGGTTTGATATAAAGAGAGGAAGAGGAAGGAGGAGGAAGAGAGGGCTGGAGGGAAGGAGGATGGGAACTTGTGAGACAGGTTCTGTTATTGTCATAATGATCTTTTTTACAAGGGAAAGTTTCGAGACAGGGTTTCTCTGTGTAAGATCCCTGGCTGTCCTGGAACTCGCTCTGTAGACCAGGCTGGCCTCGAACTCACAGAGATCCCCCTGCCTCTGCCTCTTGAGTGCTGGGATTAAAGACAAACACTACAACACTTGGCTGCTGTGTTTATCTTATACGAAAGAGAACTGAGTTCAAGTAGCAGTGGGATGTCTTGTTCAGTAAAAGGCACAACTGAGAGATGAGCCTAAGGTATTTTTAAAGCTTGAAATCTGTGTATATTATAGGATCTCATGCCAATAAAAATAACAAATTCTACTGTGATGCCCTGCTATGGTTATTAACAATAGCTCCATAACGCATTTGTCAGGTGGTAGCTGTACTTCACCTTGGTGGAGACATTCAGATCACAAAAGGCTGTGTAACTGCACTATGTGAGCCTCTGGCTCCCAGTCCGGGCTCTCTTTCCACCTTCCTGTTTCCTGTCCAGACACTCACGGATGGACCAAAGAGAGAAAGTGGGAAGTTCTCTCCTCTGCAGCCACCTCCTCAGCAACCTCAAAGCAAAGCAGAAATAGCCAGGAGCTACAAGGACTTCTTCAGTGAGCTCTGGAAGAAAGGAGGAAAGACCCTGGCTCGCCGTCAGGAGCCCTGTAAGAATCCAAGTCATTAACGCACCTTCAAAACACTGACTGTTTTCAAAGGCAAACACTAAGTCCTACAAGATTTGGAAATAATCCACATGAAGGAAGAGTTTAAAAAAAATAACACACAACTGGATGACTGGTTTCTATACTGCTAGCAAGACGTTCCCAGTAACATCCTTCACAGGTGGACAGAGAAGGTGGGCCTGGGCAGCACTGATTGGCATTCTCAGAACTTCAAAACACTGGGCAAGGTTAGACCTGATCTCTAGTCATCCAGAGTTTTGTATTTTCCTACAGTATTACCAAGAGATGAGTGATGCAAAGATTCTTGATATTAAAGGGCATAGCTACAAACCTGTGCAGAAACCCAAACACACACACACACACACACACACACACACACACACACACACACACGAGGGTGGGGTGGGGGGCAATGTTAACACTTGGGATGATTTTAAAAAAAGGTTTGGATCTAGATAGCGGTGATGGTTATACATTGCTGAGTGCAATTAGATAAACTGGATTACATACTTAAGTGGTTAAAATGGAATCATTGCTATATACATTTTCCCATAATGTTTTTAAAAGTGCAAACACCTGGTTTAAGTTCTCTGCAGCCCACCAATTAATCTAAATATACAGTGTATCTATCAGTGTTTGTCATAATAAAGTAAATAATTTTCAAGAATAATATTTGGCTTAGCCAATTCATCTTATGCTCTCTTAAATGTCATTGACAGCTTTTAATTGATACTTTTAATCCCCAAGGGTAGATATTTTCTATAAATAATAATAAAAACATTTTACCTCCTTTGCAATCCTAAATGGATATTTTAGTGCCTTGATGTTTAGGTTTAGGAGCAGACCTATCCCTTCACTAACCTGGAAGCAGGAAGGCATGGTTCTAGTCCTCATTGCCTGGAGAATGAGAACTAAGAAGACAGATTGTCTAAGTATGTGACAGTGAGATGCCACTCAGTTCACAGAGCCAGTGCTGAGAGGGACGGGCAATTACCTTGGAAAGAGATGAACCAAATTTGGCGACCAAATCCTGTAACTAAAGGTTGAGAGACGCACGTCAGCAGCAGGTCCGGTTCCATTTTGACCAACTCTGCTGGGACTCTCAGGGAAGAGTTATGGATGCCATGTCACCCACAGTATGGGAAAGAATTGTAAAAGCCTAGGGTATGAAACCTCCCCTTAGTGAAAAAAGACCAGCAGAGGAAAAGGTGGAGGGCCTAAAGTTCAGATGACTTTTTAGAGAAAGTATAGTTCATGCGAAAGTACTGTGTGTGAGTGTGAGTGTGTATGTGTGTATACATCATTTGTGCATCCCTGACAGGTACACAGACTTTAGTGATGAAGGACAGTGAATGATGAAGCTGGAGAAGCAGAGCCTTCATGATGAGCCTTCTAAGACACATTCTGACTCTGCCTAGAAGGGAAACGACACCATTTCTTCCACTTACACTGTGTCCCGCTTTCAGGACCAGCCACATGTCTGTCTCCCAGCACTGAGCACCTCCACAGGCTCCATAGTTACTACTTACATTCACCTTTAAAACGCCCTGCATTCTCTCTCCAACTAGGCTTAAGTGCTTTGACAGCAAGAACCAAATATTTCCATTATAGCTACAATGTTTAAGACTTCTTGGCACATCTGTTATTTTAGGAAACATTTATTAGCCATGCTGGGTACTGTCCTGTATATCAAATAAAATAAACAAGGTCCCTGCTCCTCTTAGGGCAAGTGAAAGCAGCCAGGATAGATGGTCAGTATGTAATCTCTGCTTCTCTTTTGCCAGTTAAGACCAGTAGCAAGAGCTTTAGTTACACTATTAGGTGCCTTTCTTTATAAATACCTTTATAGAGCTCAGTGGGTAAAGTGTAAAGAATGGGAACTTGAGTTTGGATCCATATAAAAGCCAAACACGGTGGCATGCATCTATCACCCCAGCACTGAGGAGAGGGGATGCCAGGTCTCAGGAGCTCACTGGCCAGCTGGTCTAGCTGAGACCTCAAGCTCTGGGTTCAGTGAAAGACCATATCTCAAGAACTAAGGTGGAGAAGCAATTGGAGAAGATGCTCTGATGTCAGCCTCTGGTTTCCACATGTTCCTGCATACACACACACACACACACACACACACACACACACACACAACACGGGGAGGGGGCTATTGAAAAAAAGCTATTCAAGCCTATCTTCATATGTATAAATGCTTCTATTGTCAATCTTACAAATTTACTTACTTTCAGTAGGAAACTGAGGCTCTCACAAATATACCAAAAGCAAATGAAATTTCTATGAAACACTCTTTGGGGTATTCCATTGTCCTTCAGTTGTGAAAACAATGTCATTCACTTAGTCTCCAAATGAGAAAACTCAGCCCCAAATACTTTCAGGGTAGTGCTGCATGCCTACAATCCTAGCCCCTGGGAGCTAAAGCAGGAAGAATGAAAATTCAAGACCAGCCTGGGCTATGCAGCAAGACCCTTCCTCAATAAGCAAAAAGACAGTTGTATTCCATTAGAACATCAGGCTCCATTAATGTTTTAGGGTCACTTGCTTGGAATTATATGATAGAGGAAATAACAATTGGAAGGTTAGTTTATTGTGATAGATTTTAAAGAATGACATGTAAAACTCTTATCAACAGAATGGCAATTTCAATCCACCCACTTTGAAATGGTTTTTATTTGTTTATCTGTCAGTGTCTGCCTGCCTGCATGCCTATCTGTCTGTCTGAGATAGGGTCTTGCTATTTAGCCCAGGCTGTTCTTGAACTTGATGTGTAGCCCAGGCTAGCCATGAATTTGTTAACCTCCTGCCTCTGCCTCCAAAGTGCTGAGACGACAGGTCATACCAGCTTCCAAATGGTCTTGTGAGTGCTTCTCAAAGAGGAATTCCCCACAGCCAGGGCAGGAGAAGTGCCCAGGAAGTTGTTAGAAATGCAGATTCCTTGCCCGACTCCCATCTGACTGAAGCAGAAGTTGGTGCCTAACAAACCTTCCAGATGATTCTGAGGTACACTGAAGTTCAAGAATGTTCTAAGATCATGTTGAAAAGATCCTTAATAAAACTTCCATATCTTGTTGACTGTTCGGACAGAAAGAGATTTGGGAGAGTTCATGGAATAATGCTTTTGTGGGTTGGACAGATGGAGACTAAACCCAGAGATTTTCAAGAGCAACCAGAACCTTAAGCAAAAATATGTTCTAGCATAAAAGTGAGGGTCCATTGCTTTGCATATCCAAAATCAAACTTCACTTTTTAAACATTTATTTATTTATTTTGTGTATGTGTGTGCTCACATCTATGCCACGGCACATGTGTAGAAGTCAGAGGACAATTTGTGAAAGTTCCCTTCTGTGGGTTCCAGGTATTGAACTTAGGTCAAGTTTGGCAATAAGCACCTTTACCACTGAGCCATCTCACGAGCCCCAAACTTCCACTTCCTTAATGTCCATGCAAAAAAGTCATTCCTATTTATTAATAGATCCAGATGAAGTTATAGAACCAATCATATCTAAACGATAAGCCACAAACATTTTAAAATAAGAGAGAGGCAGGCAGGCAGGCTGGCAAACAGACAGACAGACAGACTGAGAGCAGCAAAGCTTTATTTTAGTGAGTCAATCAAGAACTCAGAAGCCAAAAGTATCAGGCATGATGTCAGATTCAAACCTAAGCCAGCTCCCACAGTTCCCTGCCCAGACTGAAACTAAGAATAGTCTTCTACCTTGTTCAAAAAACTTCTTTAAAAGGCTAATTAAAATTAAAAAGGATGATCTAGCTTTTCTAATGTCAGCCCAGGCTGATGGTCAAAAACAGAAGCAGAAAGCCACTTGCTGGCTGTATGGTTTGGGGCAACTTTCCCCATCTCTCTGGGCCTTTTCTGTTCTGCTGTGTGTGGTGCTGCATGCAGACTTCTCCATGCCATGTAAATACTTTATAAATGTTGGTTGCTGCCCTTTCCATTATCAATATTTGAAATTGTATTACCGAGGTGAGGTGTAGAAGGGCAAGTGTATAATACCGGAACTTGAAAGACAGAAACAACAGTCTCACAGCAAGTTCAAGACCAGTATGGTCTATATTGATAATTCCAAGCCAGCCAGGGATATGTAGCAAGGCTTTGTCTCATAGAAAAATTAATTTACAAAATACAGTAGATGGTATCACCAATCCTACCGTAAAGATGTCTTCATGCTATCCTTCATTTATAGGATGTCACAAGTATATTACTATTTTAATTTAACCGTTTGAGCATTTTGTCTATATATAGATAATGGTCTTAACCTCTGAGCCAACTTGCCAGCCTCCAAAATATATTATTCTTAAAAACAGTCTGTCTGTACCAGTCTAACTACCTCATACTGATACTCATGTAGACTTATAAAGGAAGATCAAAGGCATCATTAGTGTTACAGCAAAACAGTAGTTCATTACCCTGTGCAGTTAGTTCAGTTTTTAAGTTGAGCCTCATAAGCAACCACAAATGCTTTGAGCCCCCAGCTCCAATGGTATTTCACTGATGGGCACATGTTCTTGTAAGTATTTTCACCTAAGCAAAACATTCAGAATATTTCACAGCAAGAGTTTGTGGCTAGAAGGGGCCAGATTTCCTAGTTCCTTGGCTCATATGCCTATGACAAGGGCCCCACGGACATCTCCCAAGAGCAAAAATACCCTCAACCATGCAAATAGTGACGCTACAGTGTCCTCGAGAATCCTTCCCCGGGGTGGAAATTCCTTACCCGGCTGTGAAACTTGGCAGTTCGGTAAGACTTGGGTGACAGGTTGTATACTGTGTAGTGGTCGAGATGTCTGGAATCCAAAAAGCTACGGATGTCATCAACCTGATTCCTGAATCCTATGTCAACGTTGTCCAGAGGAAAGGACATCACTAGGAGAGGTCACAACCAAAGAGAATGGGGTTAAACCCATCTGCTGTCAGGATGAATGGCACTGAAGAGCCGCTGAAGAACGTGAGACACTCACCGATAATTCTGGAGGTGACGTAAGTGAAGTCTAGGTCTCCCTTTGTGTAGCTGAAAGCAAGACAGGAGAGGGGATTAGAGCAATCGGAATAGGTGAAGATTTCTGTCTCCACTGAAACATCATGAACTGGAGCACTTGTGTCCAGCGGGCATATTTGAACTCTCCTCACTCTCTTTCCTCTAACAAGGAGGCCTCGTTGAGAGAAGGCAGCCCACAGCCTCTGGCTACACCACCCAGCTGTGCGTGCTGCCGCCCTACACACACCCCTTGATGAGCAGTGTCGATCTCAGAATAGAACTGCTGTGTCTTTCCTAACACCGACGGTTTCCGAGTGTCTGACCCGCCGGAACGCTCTTTCCTAATTGTGAACTGCTAAGGGGAGAGTGAGTAGAGGCTGAGAAAAAGCAAAAGGTCTCTTTTCTCCTCCTACCAAAGTCTCGGTTAAACAACAGAAGAAACAGGAAATTTTGCCTTTGAAACAAGATTAAAATGCCAATAAATATATTGGATTTGACATTTGATTTCTGACTCAAAACTTCATATTGTAACCAAAAATAAACAAATAATTTTCTAATTCTAAAGAATATAAAAATTACTACATCATTTATGTAAGAATTTTCATATAAGGGAAGAGCAATCAACTTCCCCCACTAAATAAATGTTGAAGGACTAGCAGGATACGACAGTTCAGTTTCAATTGCAATCCACAGACTGCCTGTGCATGATCTGATCTAATCCCCAAGCCACTCAGACACAAATCCTATCAGAGAATTCATTACCTTGCCTTACACCACATAGTTTATAAGCACAGATACTGCATCAGAACCCACGATGTTCGTAAAGCCAAAGATGGTGACCATCCCACACCAACATACTAATGAGCTCAGTCCCACCATAGACTGTGCCTATAGCTCCAAAGGGACTTAACATTCAGTTTCAGTCAGAGAATACAATCATGTCACCAAGCTGACACTATGTGAGTCCAATAAGCAGTTGGCAAGGAGCCAGATCCCTTGGAAGCCTGGGTTCCGCCAGCTTCCCCCGGAAGAATGTACACACCTGCTAACAGACTGGATGACTCGAGAGGATGTGTCTTTGAGGGTGTCCTTCAGGTTGTCCTTCAGATTACTGAATAGCCTCCCTGCACCACCTTTCACCATGTCAAAAAGGCCTCCCCCATAGCTGGGCTCCATGTCTGGAGATGAGGCACCTGAGAAGGAAAAGTAGAAGGTTAGCATACAGACAACACGGAACGCCAGCTGCTCTTCGTCCTACGACACGTGCATCGTCTCTAAGAGGCTGGGAATACCCCAGCAATTATGTACTGTTCTCAGAATTTATGAGCTTTAGCAATGCTGTTGGGCCCCAGAGAGTACAAGGTAAGTTGTTGCACGTGGAGACGTAGGAACAGGGACCTCCAGAGTCACATTGCTCAATACCATGGCTGACATCCGTAGGTAGCCATTGAGCACTTGAAATACAACTAACTGGTCACACTGAGCTGTCCTGTAAAAATACACAGAAAATTCTAAAAACTTGGCCACACACACCACCTCCATATTTTTATACTGATTACATTTTTAAATAATTACATTTTAGAAATATTTAACTAAATATATAATTTCACCTGTCTCTAATGTGAATACTAAAATTATTTTATTTATTGCATTTCATTTCATTTCATTTTATTTTTGAAACAAAGTGCTGCTCTATAGAGTAGACCAGCCTCAAGCTTACTACCTCCCCACCTCAGCCTCCTGAAGCTGGGATTACAGGTGTGCACCATCATACTTGGTTTGGAAAAGTTAAAAAGTTTTAATCACCTACATAGCCTGTATTATCGTCTATTGACACAGAGAGACCCCAGGAGAAAAAAAGCATGCCGCTTAAGTTCGTTCATCCGGGGCCTGCTCTGGCCTCCAGTGGACCTGACTAATGGAGGTTCATTATATCCCGTCCCTCAGCAACAGATCCCTTCCATCATGGCTGAGAACTGCACAGTGACCTCTGCTGTGACTTACCAGACACTTCAGTGTCTCTTCCCTTGTGGCTACATGAAATTGCACCCCTGTGGCTAGCTCTTGTCAGCACTACTGATATTTGGGGTCCAGTACTTCTTTTTTTGAGGTACCTCTGCATTTTGGGTAGACTCCCTAGCCATCGTAGAGTCTGGTATTATCTAGAGATCCAGGCATCCTCTGGGGACTTGGAACTTAGCCTCTGTAAATGCAAGGAAGATGATTCTATTTTGTCATTTTTCCTGACCCTTGATAAAATGAGGTAATTTTCTTTGTGTTTACTAGCCAGAAAGGTTTTTTTTTTATTTCAAGTACCTACTATACCCCTACACACTATTAGCATATGCCTATAAATACATGTTTATTGTCATTCTTCTGTCCTGATCACAAAACTCATGGATGCCATCCTTGAAATGATTAAGCATCTATTTCAAGGTGGAGCTCCATCGGAAATCGCAAAGAACAGTGAATGCTGGTGAATAAAGAAACAGATGCGTGAGCAAAC
The DNA here is from genome assembly GCF_949786415.1 of Peromyscus eremicus. Classification (NCBI taxonomy): domain Eukaryota; kingdom Metazoa; phylum Chordata; class Mammalia; order Rodentia; family Cricetidae; genus Peromyscus; species Peromyscus eremicus. The sequence continues at coordinate 115,965,924 of NC_081417.1, read as the reverse complement.
AGCAACAGAGCCCTCCACTCCCTGGAGACCAGGAGCTCTGCTCCGACCTTTCATGGTGGTACAGTTCCTCACTGTTGGAAATTGTTTATTATTCCTCCTGAGAGGCAGTGAGGCAGGGTCTCATTCCAACGCCAAACCTGACCCAGAATTCACAGTGATTTTCCTGCCTCAGCTTCCCACATGATAGGATTATAAATTTAAGCCCATGCCGGGCCTATTACTCCGATTTTACAGTAGGAGAATTGGAGTCTCAAAGAAGAAGGCTGCTCATCGACAGCCTCAGTTAACCAGAAGAACCAGCCATTCACACCCATGTGCGCAGTTCTAAAGTCTAAAGGAGAACCAGTCACATCCCACTATGCCCCTGGCCGATACCAGCCCATGATTCTGCCAGCTGTGGTTAAGATGGTCCTTCTTTACTAGCGTGTGTGTGTGTGTGTGTGTGTGTGTGTGTGTGTGTGTGTGTGTGAGAGAGAGAGAGAGAGAGAGAGAGAAAGAGAGAGAGACTCTCCTCTGAGCCAAGAAATAGCCATCTTGGGGAGTTCAGCTGCTCCTGGGTCCGAAGGATCACCCCACTGAGTTTGTAGACTGTTTAGATTCTCTCTCAGAGAATCCGAGAAGAGACCCTCACCTAAGTACCCAGTCCCTCCTATCTGTTACAGCACCTCTACCTTGGGTAGGGGATAGAGTATAGAGGCAGGGAAGACTAGGAGGGGGCTCCATCTATACCACTAGAGGGAAGTCCTCATCCCTGCTGAGTAAACGCTTTCCAGGTGTGGCCTGCTGGGGGAAGAACACTCACACCCCTGCAGGTGACCCGTCCATCACCTACACACTGTAAGGAAGCTCAATAAACTCATTGGTTCCCTACAGTGAACTTTGGAGGAATCATGCTTTGGTTAGTTACTGGGGCCTTAGGAGGGAGGATGGCTATTGTTTATGTCCCCTGAGAAGGAATCTTAGCAACTCTGCCTCGTATCCAGCCCCCATAACTGTCCCTTGATCTTCTCATCCTCCTACTGTATGCATTTCATCTGGCAGCTCAGTGATGATGCTCTTATGACCAGCACCCCCAAAATCTCTGCATCTGTCAAACCAACTATAGGAGTTTGAAAGAAAATGGCCCCCAAAGAGAGTGGCACTATTAGGAGGTGAGGCTTTGTTCGATGAAGTGTGTCACTGTGGGGGTGGGCTTTGAGGTCTCTTTTGCTTACGCTTCCCTCAGTGTGTCAGTCAGCCAATTTCCTGTTACCTCTGAGTCAAGATGTAGGACTCTCAGCTCCAGCACCAAGTCTGCCTGCATGCCACCATGCTCCCCGCCATGATGATAATGACTGAACCTCTGAAACTGTAAGTGAACCCCATCAAATAAATATTTTCATTCATAAGAGTTGCCGTGGTCATGTGGTCATGGTGTCTCTTCACAGCAATAAAAACCCAAACTAAGACACCAGACAAACTAAATTATGTAGGCAGCCTGAGCTCTGGTGACCCCTCTGCTCCACAGGTTGAGTGACATGCTGGAGCTGGGTCTAACAGCAGGGAAGGCTAGTGCTACAAGCATAAGAAAGCTCTCTTGTGTTCTGGTTCCTGTTGTGTTTGTGATTAAAAAACACCACCATAGCCGGGCGGTGGTAGCACACGCCTTTAATCCCAGAGGCAGAGCCAGGCAGATCTCTGTGAGTTGGAGACCAGCCTGGTCTACAGAGCGAGATCCAGGACAGGCACCAAAGCTACACAGAGAACCCTGTCTCAAAAAAAAAAAAAAAACTACTATGACCAAGGCGATTTATAGAAGGAAGGGTTCATCCGGGCTTATGGTTCCAGAGGGATGAGTCCATCATGATGGGGAATCAAGAAGCAGCAAGCAGCAGGTATGTTGGCTGGCGCAGCAGCTGAGAGTTTACACCTCAAACTGAAAATGGGAAATAGAGAGAGCTAACTCAAAATGGCATGACTTTTTGGAAACCTCAAAGCCTGCCCACAGTGACACACCTCCTTCAGCAAGGCCACACCTCCTAATCTTCTGCAAACTGCCAACACCTGGAGATCAAGTACTCAGATGTCTGGGACTTACGGGGAACATCCCATGCAAACCACTACACCTATGAAAGAGGTCAGTTACCTTCCTTTAAGGACATGCATGTATAAAAAGTGGTTTCCTATTTTCATTTTGAATATATTGAGGACAGAGAAGCAAAAACTGCTCACCCCCTTTACACTCCAGAGTGCTCTGTCTGAGCACCTTCCTGAGACACCACTTCCTCATGTTGATTATCTAGACCTCTCCCTGACTCTCAGTTTCATGCTGGAGCAGAACACTGAGGCACAGGCCTATGAAAAGATGCGACTGTCTTTGATCACCTAAAACTCACTCTCAGCCTCGCTCAGGTCTCTCTCTGCTCATTAAAAACGCTGCTGAAGCCGGGAATGACTTTCCAGAGCCATTTATAACACCCATCCATCCAAACTATGTCACATAAGCCATGACACAAAAAGAGAAGGGGGGCACTGTGTGATTCCACCCTAATGGCTCATTTGGGTGGGTGTGCCAGCTTTTCTCGGTGACACTAGGTGTCGAGAGTACAGATTCTGCAAAGGGTATTCTTGCCTCCGCTAGTGGAAAGAGAAGGAGAGGTTTCAAAACCCGACAGAGCAGTGGCCATAGTACGGCAGGACTGAGCTCTAGCCTGTGGGCCAAATCCAGTCACTTGTTTGTCTCTATATAGTCTATGAGATCTCGATGACTTTCCTATGTTTTAACTGTTGGGGGGAAAAATATCAAAAGACACTCGAGTTCATACTCCATGACAATTACATCACGGCCGACATTCAATGGCTAGAAATCAAATGTTACTGGAACACAGGGCAGGAGGTGTAGCTCAGTGGCATATCACTTGCACATAGAAAACAAGAGCAGATTGAGACTTCTACGTTCATGTCTGGTCTGTGGCTGCTTCTGGTCTGCAACAGCAAAGCTGAGCAGCTGTGAGACACCTGTAGAGCCTAAGTATGTATGAGCCGGCCCTGTAAGGAGGGTTTCCCAACCTCTGCACTAGACTGTCCACCTTAAACACTACCTGTGGGAACAGTGCTGGCCAGGGCCCTTAGGGGATCCGAGGATCTAAGAGGGTGTCAGGGTCAGAAGTGACAGTGTATGTCTGAGAGTACCATAGAAGGAGAAAAGGCTGGGTCTTTGCTTCAGGCTCCCAGCAGACTCTTATCTATAATGACATTGTGTCATTTTAAAACCTAAGCCCACAGAAGGCAAAAGTCAGAACCATACCCTGCCTCCTCACTACTCACTAACCAACCCCATGTCATTCCCAAAATGTCAGAAATTAGTTTTCTTGGAGATTACTAGCACTCAGAAGAGCATCATATCCCTCCCATTATGAGACCAGCACACAGACTGCCTGACTAGTTCTTACAACACTGTTGACTCCTGGGAGAGGATCTGTCTCCCCACTGAACCGTTCACTGTTCACCTGTCGGCACCCACTTCTTTTCAAGGAGTATCGGAGGCAATTCAAAAGTCATTTGGAAAATGTTCAGGTGGGCCTAACTGCCTCTCTGTGTCAGGAAGGTAGAAAGGGCAGGGGCTGCTCTTAATCGGCATCTTATCCACCTGTGGTACCCAAGTCAAGACACTGAAAAGTGCGGAGGAAACAGATGGAAACTATTAACAAGGGAATCACAGCTCATGGTGAACACTGCCATCCCACACATGCTCCCACGGCTCGCACAGTGCCCCTGTCAAGGGCACCCTGGACTGTGTGCAGTAGCACTTGGTGACTCTAAGAAGGCATACTCTCCCATGTAGTATAGTATTGTATCTTGCAAAGACTCAGTGAATTAAAAAAAAAAAAAAAAGATTGACCATGGTATTTTTTTGAATAACAAGAAAGTACAGATGATGTATTTTAACTTACTTTTAATTGTATGTACATGGGTGTGTTTTATTTACTTTTCTACTGCTATGAAGACACACCATAACCAAGGCAACATACAAAAGAAAGCACTTAGTTTGGGGCTCACAGTTCCAGAGGGTAGTAGGGTCTATGATCATCACAGCAGAGAAGCATGGCAGTGGACAGGCAGGCAGGCATGGCCCTGGTACAGTAGCTGAGAGCTCACATGTTGAGACAACAACCATGAAGCAGAGAGAGAGCTAACTGGGAATGAATGGTGTGGGCTTTTGAAACCTCAAAGTCCCACCCCCATGACACAACTCCTCCAACAAAGCCACACCTCCTAATCTTTCCCAAACAGTTCCACCAACTACAGACCAAAGCATTCAAATATATGAACCTATAGGGGCCATTCTCATTCAATCCACCACAGGGTGCCATGTGCATACCCAGTGCCATGGAGACCAGCAGAGAACATTAGACCCCCTGAAACTGTAATTACAGATGGTTGTGAGCCATCATGTGGGTGCTGGGACTCAAACCCAAGTCTTCTGGAAAAACAGCCAATGATCTTAATTGCTGATCCATTTCTCCAGCCCCAAATGATGTATTTTTAATGGAATTGGTTGAATACTCCCAATAATGCTGTGCAGTGAGTATAATTAGCTCATTATATATATATATATGTATGTATGTATGTATATATATATATATATGTATGTATGTATATGTATAATTAACCATTAAATTGCCTTGTAGAAAAATAGAGATACTCATGACTAAGGACAAAATGAAAATTAAAATATAAACAATGCACGCACATACTTGTAAGAGAAAAATATTGACAAGTAGCGAAAGAATTCAGAAGTATTGTATATTTTGGTGTATTTGAGACAGGATGTCATGTAATCCAGGCAGTCCTTGGACTCTATGTGTAGCTGAAGATGACCTCAAACTCCTTCCTGAAGACTCCACCTCCCCAGTGCTGAGATTATAGGCATGCACCACCAGAATTAGCTCAGAAATTATAATTAATATAAAAGAATAACTACACTAGCCCAAACTTATGGGATATCTCTTATGTACCAGACACTGATCTAAATGCCTAGTTCACAGCGATGTTTAAGCTTCACACCACTCCAAAGGCAGTTCCATGGTTCTTCCCATTCACACTGGAAGATGAAGACTCACAGGCCCACCAGGAACTCACTCAAGCACCCATGGTAGATGTGCTAGGGTGTGTAGCCAGTCAAATGGTTCCAGAGCCCAGGCTTTTATCCATTACATTTTCAAATTAGTTAGAGCAATTACATCGAATTATGCAAGGATAAGTGGTTTTTTTTTTTTCATTTCTTTATATGACTGCATTTTCTAGATTTTCTACATCTCACCGCTTCACAGGTAAAAACACATATAAAGTCAGGACAATTAGCCAAGTGCTGCACTGTTACAGTTCAGTACAGGCTTACAGAATGGCTGTGGGGCCCTCCCTCTTCTGCGCATGACCCTTCCAACACGAAAGCTTCCTTGATGGCCTTTGAGAAGCAGCCGTGCTTACCACAGCATTCTAGTGGCTCCAATGGCTCTCTCACCACAAGCAAACTGGGCATCCTTCTGCCTGAGGTTCCATCTAAAGCCTGGGTCCAGGGCCTTAAGGATAGAGACGTGATGGCAGGGGACACTTGGCAGCAATCACGGGCCTGGGGCCATCAGCTGTCCTCGGTGGGTCCTCTACACCTACACAAAGTCACCTCCACAGTCTTCCACCTGTCTTCTTTCCAGAAAGCCTCCATCCCTGGTTCTAATAACTCTTACCGTTCAGGGCCAGCCAGCTGATAAAAGACGGATAAAACCAACTTTGCTAATAGGTTCTGGCCATGTTCACGTTCTTCTTCGCCAAAGGGCATTTTCCTCTGTGTGTGTTTGTTTGTCCAATGTCACTATGCTACACGTGTTGCTTGGCATCTACAAAGCTGACGGGTATAGGAGTGAATTCCTAGGCCTCAAAAGGCCTTGGCATGCACTGCCAGCTCCCACCCCAAGAACAAGACATGCCTTTGCCCAAAGCTTGGCCAAGGGCAAAGAAAGCGATGCCATTGCCACGAAAGGCTTCCTTATCCTAAGGTAATAGATTTTTCAGCTCTTGATTTCCTGTCAATTAAACAAACAGATCACATAGGCATAATAACTAACTTCCTTATTAAAAGAGGCCATTGCCTTGGCATCCAGAATCATCTTCCCCCATTCAGCCTACTCCAGGGAACCTTCAAGGAGAGAAGATGGACTCTGGGGAAAGATGTCTTAGACCCGAGGGCTGGTTTTCCTACTTAAAACCTATGTAAGCTTGAGCATATCATTATATTCCTCTGTGATTCCTTCTCCCCTTAAAATGGAACCGATTAGGAACAAAAGCTTTCCTGCATGCCTCATGGCATCCACAGCATCAAAGGAGACCATGTATGATGATGATGTTTTTTAAAGTAATAAGACCTTTTTTTTAAATGAGCAGGAGTTTTAATTTGCATCCTTAGAAATTCAGCTCTCATAGTAAATGATTCCAGGAATTGCCCACAATTGCATGCCAGAGAGCACAGGTATCCGATTGCACAAAATGAAACTTTAACACATGCAAAAATAAATAAAATTAAGCAAAAAGTATTCAAAACTCTATGCCAAACAAGGAGGCAGGGACTAACCAAAGCTGGCAGGCAGTATTAAAATGCAGGCTGCTTATTAGTCAGAATGGGTTTGGACCCTGCTTCTGCTACCAGAAGGGCGTGCAGCCTACAGCTGCCATACAAGACTCCTGACCCACAGGAGAGAAGCACCCACAGAATACAGGCAGCTGTGGGAGGACCGAGAGAACTAAAGGTCTGCAATGCCCTTAGCATACGCCCGGCATATTGTGAACACTCAGTAAGTGACAGTTAGCAGGGGCTGTGGGGAAAACTGTGACCAATGCAGCCTGCATCACAAAGGACCACATTGTTCTGGTTCATAGTTGGCCCAGCCAGACTGGAGAGGGATACAGCAAGGGAGAGATCTCTTTCCAGAGCTTCTAGACATCGTGCGTGTAAAGTTTTCACTGTGGGGATTCAGAATCAAAACGGCTTAACGGAGACAGAACTCTCTATATCTCGGAGCCCCTGCTTTCCATCTCGTACAGCGCTGGTGTGGGGAACTATGATAAGCTATTGGCAGGACTATTATTAAGGCGCACAGGGATTTGATGTCACTATTTTTAAATACTATGTGATTTCTGGGCTATTTGGCCCGTAGTGTGAGCTATTAGGTCACACAGCAGCCCTGACAGGTCTAATGACTGCTCAACAGACCCAGAGTACAGAAGCAGGCTTGTGGGACATCGAGCCGTGGCCGGCAAGGGCCCAGAGCACCAGCGCTGATGCAGGTTTTGTGGGTTCAGGCTGTGTAGAAAGCGTGGGTACACAAGTGTTTGATGGTTCTTGGAAGTCAGCCTAGGCCAGCTGGAAGTACGTAGAAGTTAATTTGATGAGAAGTTGTTGCTACAAGGGTCTGCTTCTGCTCCCTTTCTCCAACCACAGCCTCAAAATAGAGGTAATTTAGCCGACAGTCAGATCAGCCTTAAAAATTTCCGAAATTCAACAGGAAAATATTGGAAGTTAGTGATAAATAATTCATGTTACATTACCTGGCGAGTAGTTATAATGTGTATGTGTTTACTTTTTGTTTTTTTATAGGACTAAAAGGGGGCTCTACTTTATAATGTATATGTTGTATCAACTATTAAATATTTATATCACTACAGACACCACAATATCCACAAATACACTATTTCTGCTCTCATTTGTCAGGTTACTGGCTAAAACTGCTCAGGTCTTTGTCCCTGGCTGGCTCTTTCTTTCTCCAATCTACAAGGCCATGGGAAGATTATAAACTCAAGGTCTCAAAGAATATAAAAATATGGGAATGAATTACAGGATTCCCAAAGTTCCCTCCAGTTCTGAAACCCTTTGAGGGCATCATTATTATAACATCATTATATCAAAAAGACTTCCTATTAAGCAAATATTCCAATCCAGGGACTCTATTATGTAGTTTCCATAAACTACAAGATTAAACCGTCATGCTTCACAGGGGGGCAGGTGAGCCTCTGTCATAGTCAACTTCAGTTGTCACTTGACACACCTAGGAAGAGGTGACCTCAGCTGAGGAACGACCTTCACTGGAGTAGCCTGTGGGGCAATTCTGCGGCATGGTCCTGACTGCTAATTGCTATAGGAGGACTGAGTCCACTGTACGTGGGAACATTTCTAGCGATGTAGGCCTGGGCCACTGAATGTGAACCTGGAACAAGCCAGTAAGCAGCCTCTTCCATGATCGCTGCTTCAGTTCCTGCCTCCAGGTTCCTTCCTTGAGCTTTGGCTTCCCACAGTGATGGATTGTAACTTGAAAGCTGAAATAAACTCTTTCTTCCCCACATTACTTTGGGTGTATCACAGCAACAGGAAAAAAATTAGCACCCCACTAGGAAAAGTTGGGCTTTGGTTAAGTTTAGAAATGATAACAAGGGCCTGGCGCCTTTTCTGGGCAGCACGGTGGAGCTGACCCTATTTATGGAGGCATGGGTAAGCCACCCCAAGAACATGAGCGTGAGAGATCTGGCCCCGCCCCTCATCTGCCATTGGCAGCATGGGCAGGGGAGAGATGCCCTCCCCCTACCTATACACCTGAGGCAGGTGGGTGTAGCTAAAGTTTTCCTGTGTCCCACCTGGCCCATCCTCAGGACAAATCTCTCTCACCCGCCAGTCCTGCAGCTGCTTGGACCCAAGTAAACACATAGAGGCTTATATTAATTAAAACTGCTCGGCCATTAGCTTAGGCTAACTATTGACTAGCTCTTATACTTAAATTAACCCATATTTCTTATTTATGTTTAGCCACATGGCTTGGTACCTTTTCTCAGTTCTGCCTTCACATTTTGCTTCCTCTGCGCCTGGCTGGCGACTTCTGACTCAGCCTTCCTGTTCCCAGAATTCTCCTCTCTGCTTATCCCGCCTATACTATACTTCTTGCCTGGCTACTGGCCAATCAGCATTTTATTTATCAACCAAATCAGAGCAACACACATTCACAACATACAGGACGACATTCCCATCAGGTGGGAGAGCTGGCCCTGCCCCTCACCAGCTGCAGCACTCGGGACAGTGACCCCTGCACCTCACCTGAGCATCACAATAGAGCTGGCCCTGATGGTCCAAGTGTGAGAGAGCCAACCCTGAAGGCATAAAAGCAGGAGAACTGGCCCCGCCCCTTGCTCATTGTGGCAAGGAGTGAACTAGTCTAATGCTGGAGACCAATGCTGGAGAGCTCAACCTGGTGGTGAGGATGAAGGAAAGCTGGTGGGCTGACCAACCCTGCAACTACCGAGGCCCAGAACCAGGGTTATGAGTTGGCCCACTCAACATCCACCCCATCTATGATCTGCTGGAGCACACGAAGGGACCAGACCTGCAGACCCAAAGCTGCAAGATCTCCATGGCACAGGGCAACAACAGGATATCCAAGAGGAGTCCCAGTGAGAGCCCAGCGTTGATAGTGTAGCAGAAAGCAGAGGCCTCAAACCAGACCAATGAATCTTTGCAATGAATACTTGCAGGTAAAAATATATGGATAAAAGGGTTTACTGCGTGATTCACTGTGTCACACTACAGCTTCCATGATGAGATTTTTCCTTTCCTTTTTGTTTTCTTTTTTTCTCTTATATTTTATTTTATTTGGAGGGGAGGGGTTTGCAAAGGGCAGAAGGTGGATACAAAGGGATGGGGAATTGAATGGGACCGAGATGCGTGACGTGAAAGACACAAAGAATAAATAAAAAGGAAAGTTAAAAAAGAGAAAGAAACGATGACAAAATAAAATCAAACAGAGGGTTGGCAGAATCTAAAGCTTCAGTTATTATCCACCTTCCCATCCTGCCCTCTGTTGAGAGGGTCTTTGTCTCTCATGCCCCATGTGCCATTTCCCCATGTTACTTTGTAGCTCCAGCTCAGGACTCGGAGCACGCTGACATGCATTAGAATGATTCAACTCCACTGGCTCCAGGCCTTCAGTGACAGAGAACCAGTTTCACGTTTCTCCATATCTCACTACGGGCTTAGAGGACCCAGGACAGTCAGAGCTCAGTACACATATGGGACACTAATGTTTGATGAGAGGACCAGAAAATCATTTTTATCTTAAAATAGGTAAGGAAAGCTAATTAAGAAGCCAATACTAGCCATTCTTTCCCCCAAAGGATCCACAATATTAAAAAAGTAAAATAATAATAAAAAAGTTAAAAGTGAGAAGAACAAGAAATATAGTGCAAATGAAAACCACATTGAGCCCAAAGTTTGAAATCAGGCTACAACTGCCACTCCAAACTCTAACCAATGCGGTCTCATATGAAACCATATTCAGGTGGTGTTAGTTTGAGCATAGTTGTAGGCAATTAAAAAAAGCTCAAAGAAATAGATCCTAAGATGCTCCTAGTCCTGGAATTAGCTACATATACTTAAAACCTCATAAATATCTTCAAAGAGCTTAAGAGGGAAAAAAGCAGTTTTGAAAAAGTAACTGGGGGAAGCGAGGGAGGGAGGTAGAAAGGGAGATTCTAGAATTGAAAGTAGAAAAATAGGAAACAAAAATTTTGTTAAATAAATTTGGGGGCAGATTAGAAAGCTGGTCATGGAGGTGGTGATAGTGGTAGTGGCGGTACATGCCTGTAATCTCAGCCCTTAGAGCCATGGTTCTCAACCTTCCTAATGCTACAACCCTTTAATACAGTTCCCCATGTTGCTGTAACCTCCAAACAAAACATTATTTCATTGCTACTTCATAACCATCATTTTTCTATTGTTACAAATTGTAATGTAAATATCTGATATGCAACCCCAAAGGGGTCACAACCCACAGGTTGAGAACCACCAACTTAGGCTAGGCGGATCAAGGCCAATCTGGGCTACATAGCAAGAACCTGTCTCAAAAAGCAAAGACTAGAAACTATAAAAGAATAAATTAGTAAACGTTTAGAAATCAAGTTTTGCCATCAAGTAAGTCTAAAAATGAAAGGAAGAAGAAAATTGAGCAGGAAAATGATTTTAATATTTCTAAAATTTGTTAAAGAAAAAATTAATTAAAATGAGGGTCTCTCGGTAAAGAGTGGTAGCATTTACCTGTAATCTCAATATTTGGGTACTTAGGAGTCTGGGGCAGGAGGATCATCATGAATTTCAGGCCTGCCTGGGCTACATGGTGAGACATTGTCTCAAAAAAGACCGAATTCCTCCACCTTGGAACTCAGTCCTGCTGACATGAGTTGTGTTCATGTGTTCATGACATTGTTGTGATGACTGTCGTGAACATCGCAATTCTTAGCAGCATTCCTGGCCTCTACTAACTAGATAATAATAATATCATCCTCAAGTCCCCTAATATATCATCCCCTAAGTCCAAGAATATGTAGCCATGAATACTTCCAGACAAAGCCAAATGTCCCCCAGGAAAGCAAAATTATCCTTGGTTTAAAACTGCCATTATAGTTGGGTAGGGTAGCCCATGCCTAAGATCCCAGCACCAGGGAAGCTGAGGCCGGAGGATACCAAGACCAAGGCCCCTCTGAAGAGATCCTATCAAAAGAATGGAGGGGAGGGGAGGGGAAAAAAAGAGAAGGAAAGGAAGAGAGAAAGAAACAAACCCCAAGCAAGATAAATTACACAAAGAACCAACCTTAGACACACCAGAATCGAACTGCAGAAGCCAAGAATAATGGGGCGATCTTAGCACCCAACAGAGCAAAAAAAAAAAAGAGAGAGAGACATGCAAAATAACAATGACATGAATAAGGGCCAGTTTCCAATCAGAAGCAATTGAAGTTTTAAAAGATAGAATGAAATTTTGACAGAAAACTATCAACCAAGAATTTTATAGATGGCAGAAACTCCTTTAAAAACATTTTAGGTTGAGCATGGTAGCACTCAAGAGGCTGGAGCAGGAAGATTGCGAGTTCAAGGTCATCTAGAGTCATAGACTGAGAATCTGCCTTAAGAATTTGTTGCCTGGGGCTGGAGAGATGGCTCAGCGGTTAAGAGCACTGGCTGTTCTTCCGGAGGTCCTGAGTTCAATTCCCAGCAACCACATGGTGGCTCACAACCATCTGTAATGGGATCTGGCGCCCTCTTCTGGTATGCAGGCACAACACTGTATGCATAATAAATAAATAAAATCTTTAAAAAAAAAATAAAAAAAAAAAAAAAAGAATTTGTTGCCTAATGGTCTGCATTATGAGGAATGCTAAATACTATATATTTCAGTCTTATGGGATGTGTTACCACATGGGAATTTGTTTTACAGGAAACAAGTCACAATTCCAAAATGATGCATGCCTAACACAAAAGATTATTTTTCTTCTCTCAATCCATTTTGAAAGACAATTGTTTTCAACAAAAGTAAGATTACCAAAGCTCAACTTTCAATCCCAGGTAAGGCCTTCTCCAGGAGAGGGCTGCCAGCTCTTCTTTGTGTAATCTGTGGCGTCTCTGCCACTGTAAGGATGTAGATGATTCTCGCCGACTGTGACTTTGCACTTAAACTGCATTCCTTACAGGCAGTATACAGTTTGGCAAGGAAACATGAATAATTCAAAGGAGGAAAGACTTATTTTGGATCATGATTTTAGAGGTTTGTGTCTGTGTCTGGCTGGCTCCTTTCTTTGAGGCCTGAGCTAAGGCAAGAGCATCATGGTCTCTAGGGGCATGTTACCAGTGACTTATTTCTGTCAACTGTCCTCTTCCATGCTTTCTATGACCTTCCTATAGGGTTAAGGTATTGGTTATCAGAGCTCTTGTGATTCAATGGTATTAGCTCACAGCCAAGCCTGTAGCACATTGCCTGTGATGCCTTTTAGATTCAACCATAACATTGGGCTAGGAATTGCTCTTTTTTAATAGTAGTGTGTAGTCCATTTATACACAGAACAACTACAGACGTGGTTAGAAGGAAACCTAGTGCCTTGCTATTTTTTTTCACTGCTCTTTCTATCCTTTTGTTTCTCTTTTCTTTTTCAACTTTATTAGGATTAATCACATCATCTTAGTATGAAATTTCAATTCTTCTATTGGCTTTTCGTCTATGTAAATTTTTTATTTTGAAGGGTGGTTTCTTCATTGGGTTATAATAGACATTTTTCAGTAATCATTGTATGTTTTAAGTGTGTAAATACCTGATGATAAAATAAGGAAGCCACATTGCCCAGTGTGAAATCACAGGCAGAGCAGGGAGATGAAAATGACTTTACTTCTAAAGGTCATGTCCCTTTTGCCACACGCTTAACTAGAGTCTGGACTGGCAAGTTAAACAAACACATTAATCAGCACAAAATGGCATTCTTTGTCCCATAATCCTATCTGCCTTGCCTGGCTATTCTCTGTTAAGAATGTGCTGTGCCGAGAACTAGGAGCCAATGCCCAGTTGCTTGCTTGAGGCAAGCCAGAGTGAAATGTCATGTACAGTCAGTCATATGCCACTGAGCTCAAAGGAGGGATCGTGTACATGTGCAATAAAGAATTCTGGTATTTGGGAGATGGGAATGTAACTGGTTAAGCAAACCTCCACTTGTGTTAGTACAGGTACACATGTACACATGTGTGTGCATATGTGACCATGGAGCTGAGGGGAAGGAAAGAAAGGAGGTGCAAGGTAGAGATGTGAACTTCAGGGTTGGTTTTTATTTGTTTTATGTTTTGCTTTGCTTTGCTTTTTGAGACGGGATCTCACTATGTAGACAGGCTGGCCTAGAATTCACAGACATCCTCCTGCCTCTGACTCCATATTGCTGGGATTAAAGGCTTATGCCACCGTGACTTGTTAAACTCCAGATTTTTACTTAAAAAAATCTGTTGGTATTTTAGAAACAATATATCCTTCCATTCTTAGATCTGTGTTTTTATATACAAGCACAAATATTTGGGGTTCTGTACCCACATACATAGAAGTCATATTATACTGCCTTGGGTCTTCCAATTTTTCTACTTAACAATGAAAGTTAGTATTAAAAGCTATTAGTACTCAAGCATGGTTGTGCATGCCTGTTCTCTGGACACTCAGGGAGATCAAGACAAGAAGATTGAAAGTCTGAAGCCAGCCTGGTCCACCTCGTGAGACCTATCTAACAAAAGAAAAGATGCCAAGCTGGGGAAGCTTCTCGATGGGTAAAGTGCTTGCCACACCAGTGTGAGAACTTGTGTTTGGATCCCCAAAACTCACATAAAGATGCATGCGGTAGTACGCATGTGTGACCATAGTGCTCCTACAGCAAAATGGGAGGTAGGGACAAGAGAGTTCCCAGAACTCATGGGCAAGCTAGCCCTGGTGTAACACAAAAATACCATCTCAAAAGGAGAGGGGAGGTGGGGGATGACACCCCAAGGTTGTCCTCTGACCTCCACAAGTTCACCATGGCACATACACAGATACACACACTCATTAGCGCTTTCCTCTAATGTCTTTCATGGGGCTTCATCATAATAATTAGATTATTCCAGGATGCTCTGATCACCAGATACACTACACGTTACTCTAGAAAGGAAAGGAGAAGAGAGGTTTATCTAAGAGAGGATATCTGAATTGCAGCCTGGGTGGGGATGGGCTGAAAAGCTTTTCAAGCCAAGCCCAGAAAACAAGCAAAGGTCAAGAGAACACCACACCAAGGTGAGAGCCATCATAACTACAGCACCTGCCACCATCATCACACTAGGGACCCCGCCAAGCTCAGCCAGCACTGGAGAGTAGGTGCTCTGGTCCCTACTGAGCAGAAGAGGAAGCAGGGAGCAGATCTGAGACAGCAAATCACATGCTTGGCTATCCACCAGCACCTCCTGCCATTCCCTCAGGGATTGAGAGGATGAAAAGGGTGTGTTAGAGAGGGTGACCTAAACTGGGAGGGTGAGTGAGTGTCCCTTTGATTCCAGACTTGGAAGTCTAGCTGAAGGGTATGAACATTTACCAAACTCTCTCTGTAACTGCTTACAGAACTTGGTCCTCGCACTCACACACCAATGGCAAAAAATGCAGCGACCAGCAGATTTCCAAAGAGCTGTTCACAGAGCAGGTTGTCATGGTTCTGGCAAGGGGATTTCTGCAGGAACAGCATATCTTTTACTGTATATTTCAAAAGCCAGAATCCCACCCTAAGGCATCTGAAGGGAATTTCAAGGCAGATTTTTAGCATCTAACGCTCAGATAAATGTGGAAGTGGGACCCAGTAATAGTCTGTGGTAACTCACACGACACATGAAAAATGTCCAATGAGGCTCAGAGAGCTGCAGGAGGACACACCCACATGCTGACTAAACAGGGAAGGGGCGATGTCAGAAGATGAATCTACAGACAGAAAAATCTCCACAGCAAGCGCTTGGAAGAAAATCCACTACTTAACTACAAACAGAACTGTCTACAGAGCAGGTAAAGACACTAGCCACCAAGCCTGACAATCAGAGTTCCATCCTGGGGGGCCCACGTGATAGAAGGTGACCACTGACTACTTCGAATGGTCCCATCATGCACTCCGTGACATATGCACCCACACACATAAATAAATGTAACCAAAAAAAAATGTAAGATAACGGGCTACTGTTCCATTTCATGGGTCTCAATGACAAAGAAAACTACCATTATCTGTGGCCCAACTTCTGGCGTGGGTGTGGTTTATGGAGACACTCTAATAAGTGTAACCTCTTCTCTATAGGGACACACCAATCGCTGAGCAAACGCAGTCAGTGAGCAGGCTGGTGGACTTCTGTGCTTAGCCAGTCTGTATAGACAGCCAGGTCTAAACTCTACTCACAGAGCCAATGTCACACCCTCACCTGCTGGGCCACAGAGGATGGTTCCTACCTCCTCTGCAAGCCCCTGCCATGCAAAAATGACATTCTGTGTACCACTTTTCCCAAAGAGTCTCAGCTCCAGTGACAACTCCCTAAGAACCAGAAAAAGAGAAAAGGAATTTGTGACAAGGATAGCAAGATTGAGAGGGCCTAGGCCAGTTGGGCTTGGGAGTATATGGCAGTTAGCCAAGCACTCGAGATGCTGGGAACATCGAGGAATTGAAAGTGAAACCCTGTGTTGAACGAAAGAAAGAAAGAGAAAGAGGAAGAGAGGGAGAGAGGGAAGAAGAGAGAGGAGGGGGGAGAGGGAGAGACAGAGGGAGAGGGAGAGAAAGAGAGGGGAGAGAGAGAGAGAGAGAGAGAGAGAGAGAGAGAGAGAGAGAGAGAGAGAGAGAGAAAGAGAGAGAGAGAAAGAGAGAGAGAGAGAGAGTTTTTATGCTGCATGGATTTGAGGAGTAGAGAGGCCACACGCTCAGGAAATGGTCTTGAAGAAGGAATCCTCATATGTGCCTCATCCTGCCAGCCCCCTTACCAATCAAGAAAGGAGTCTCCCCTGCTCCTCCTGTCAGCCAGCTCATCCGGCTCTCTTCCTTGTTTAATTATGCTCGGATAACCCTGACAAGGCTGGCTGAGCCTCACTGTAAATCATGACAGCGGAGATCCTAAAATAAAAGCAAGACTAATGACATGACCTCAATCTTGACATGAAGGTCCATTAATTGGAAATCATGGCCTTAATTGAATTCCAGGCCTAGCATCGCCACCTGGATTAAATTTTCTGAAACCTATTTCTTCGTCTCTATCAAGATAACTGACATGAGCCAATGACAACTAAGCCAAATACTGAGCCCTGCAGAGTGAGACAGGTAATTGATTACTTCCCGGGCATGCTGGCTACCCGACCATCAGATCAGTCTGAAGTCATGCTTTGAAGGGGCCATCAACATCACTTAGACCACTCTGTTTTCTATATACTCGGCGATGTGATGTAACCTCTCGGAACCTTTGTTTTGAGATAGCAGTATTAAAATAATGAAACACACACACACACATACACAGAGAGAGACAAAGACAGAGAGACACACAGAGACACACACAGAAACAAAGTGCTCAATAAGGAGTGGCCATCATCACCCCATCTTTACTTTTTTTTTTAGTAGAGGAAAGAGTTATGTGCTCCCCCTTTTTTTTACAAGCTGCACCCTGGTTAGCTACAAAAAATGATGCCAACCAATAGAATATAAAAATCAGTCCCACCCGGCACCTCCATGAGCTCAAGGCTTCATCTGTCTTTGTTTGACATTTGACTTGATGCCAATATATCGCTTCTGTTTCTTGCAGTCTGCCTGTGAGCTTGTGTCTGATTTTGAGGCAAAGACATGCGTGCCAACACAAAGAAGTGAGTAAAGAGGAGGAAGACTGGAGGTTTTCCAGGGATGAGTTACGTTATAAGATGCCTACAGCACATGCTGAAGCCTGGACATCATGGTATTTCTTCTCAGAATTGGGCACACTTAACATGTATTAGAGGCATGAGAGCTGAGACTAGGAAACTTGGAGGTCTCAGCCCCAAGAGGCTACAAGGCCAAACTGACCTTCAAAGGAGACAGTGTTCGGAACCACTGGGAAAGGTGTGGAGATGACTCTGTTAAAGGCTTTAAGACAAATTGAGAATGAGCAAGAAGGATGAGTGAAGACCTGATGTATGTAAGGCATTCAGCACAAGGCTTCCCAGAATGAGTAGTCTATGGAAGGATATGAGATTGAACTGAACTGAACCTGTCAAGAAACCAAAAGCTCCAATTCACTTTTCCTTTCTTTCTTTCTTTCTTTCTTTCTTTCTTTCTTTCTTTCTTTCTTTCTTTCTTTTCTTCCTTCCTTCCTTTTCTTCCTTTCGTGAGTGTATATGTGTCTATGGTATGGGAATGGGCACATGTGTGGGGGTACATGTGCAACTGCATGCACTTGCATTTGAAGGCCAGAGGTGACATTAAGTATCTTTCCCAATCACTCTCCACTGTTGCTAATTTTTATTGCACTTATTCATTTATTTGTTTGTCTGTTTATGTGAGGTAGGCATGTGTGTGTTACAGTCACATGTAGAGGCTAGAGGACAATCTGGAAGAGTCAGTTCTCTCCTTCCACCATGTGGGACCTGAAGATCAAACAAGTCACCAGGCTTGGTGACAAACACCTTTACCTGCTGGGCCATCTCATCAGCCCTGCCTTGCTTTTTGAAACAGGATCCCTCACTGAACATGAAGTGGCTAGGCTGGCTGGCCAGTGAGCTCTAGGGATTCCTTGTCTCCACATCTTGCAGAACTGGGGTTACAGATGTTGACGCTGTGCCTGGCTTTTACATAGGAGCTGGGGATCTGAACTCAGGTCCTTGTGTTTGCATGGCAGACACTTGATCAAGTGAGCCATCTTCCTCGCCCCTCAATCCATTTTCAAACCAACTGCAATCATGCTGAAGTATAACCGTGTGCTAACAATATTGGCCATTGTTTATTACCCACATTCTCAGTGCTGGGAACATGGCCACAGGCCTGTATCCACCATCCACTATATTGTCAGGTTAAGTTTTACTATTCAATTCTACAGAACAGCAAGCTGAGGACCTGTCTTGGTCTATTTGAGCTGCTATAACAAAATGCCATAAACTAGGTGGCTTACAAACAACAGAATTCTGTTCCTCTCAGTTCTGGAGGCTGGGAAATCAAAGATCAGGTGAGAGCATATTGGGACAGTGAGGGCCTTTTCCCTGTATCCTCACATGAAGAATGAGTCCTCTAGAGTCTCTTTCTTTAAAAGAAATCTTTTTTTTTTTTTAATGTGTGTGGCTGTTTCACCTGCATCTATGTCTGTATACCACTGTAGCTGTAAGTTTTCCTGTGTCCCGCCCGGTCCCATGGTCCCGACAACTCTCTCTCACCCGTGGTTCCACAGCCGCTCAGACCCAAGTAAACATACAGAGGCTTACATTATTTACAAACTGCATGGGCTAATGGCTCAGGCTTCTCGCTCACTAGCTCTTATGTCTTAAATTAACCCATTTCTACTAATCTATGTCTTGCCACATATTCCATGGCTTACTGGTCTGCTGGCATGCTGTTCCTTGGGCGGCAGGCTGGTGTCTCCTCTGCCTTGGCCTTTCTTCTTCCTGACTCTCTCCTGGATTTCCACCTGCCTCTAAGCTGCCTTTCCATAGGCCAAACAGCTTTATTTATCAACCAATCAGAGCAAAATATATTCACAGCATACAGAAAGACATCCCACAGCACTTCCCCTTTTTCTTTCTAAACAAAAAAGAGGGTTTTAACTTTAACATAGTAAAATTATATATAATAGAACAGTTATCAAGCAAGAACTATAGTTATAATATCTAGTCTTTGTATTTGGCAAAATTAAAGAAAATATTTTATATATCCTGTATTTGTGAGTTTAAAGTTTTATATCTAATTTATCTTTTATCATGATTAAGGAAAACTATAATTATAACTATCTAGTCTTTAACTATATCAAAGACCCCAGAAGGCTATAATATTACCTAAGTAAACAGGAAATGCATTGTAAGCAACTTCCAAAATTCTGCATCTATGTCTGTATACCACAAGCATGCCGTGCCCTCAAAGGCCAGAAGAGGGGATCTGATCCCCTACGACTGGAGTTAGATGCCTGTGAGCCATTATATGGGTGCAGGGAATTGAACCCAGGATCTGGAAGAGCAGCCAGTGCTCTTAACCACCGAGCCATCTCCGGCCCCAAGAAACTAATTCCACAGCTTTGCTGTCATGATCCAATCACCTTCCAAATGTCACCTCACCACATCCTATCAATTTCAACATACAGTTTTGGGGTCAGGGAGCACAAATATTTAGTCCTTACAAACAGGACATAAAACAGAAATCAGGTCACACAGCCAAGCCTCCTCTCCGTGTCTGTCTCACTCTAAAGCCTGTTCTTCTCCTGACATTACTGCTTCCTATGTGTTTGTTAAAGCCTAAAACACAAAAGGAAATAGGCAACCCCAAAGGTCTGCTGGCAAGTGGAGAAGCAGGCACAGCCTGATGTCTGCCCTGTGAGTGATATAAGGGGATTTTCAAGACCAGACACCCAGCAGGGGGGAGCTGCTGGGCAGCAGTGGCAGGAAAGGAAGACACAAATTAATGAAAACTACCAGCCAGAACTTTAATAGGCAGGAGAAGGAAATGAGGGTGGGGGCTCTAACCATGTCCCCTTCTTCGGATTCACAAAAGGATATAGAGGGCAGGGCAGGAGGTCTTTCTTAATGAGTCTCCTTGAGCTGCCACACACACACACACCACATTGTCTTTAGGGTCTGCATCTATTCACTTTCACTCTTCAGTTCACCAGATGCGAGCATGAACGTTGTCAGTGTGTGGCAACAGAGCACAGGATGGGAAGAGCAAGGATCCAGAGAGGAAGCTGCAATGCACAATTCGCTCTCCCCACCAGAGCAGGCTTTGGAAACTGCTCACTGTCGAATCTCTTTGAGGTAGAAAAGCACATTCTCACTGACAAGCCCAAGGTCAAAGGCACCTCAAAGGCAGGTGGCTATGACTGAAAAAATTCCTAAGTCATTAGAGGAATCTGGTCTCCCTCTGTGTCCTTTAGATCCCAGGCAACATGAGCAGGATTCACAGGCTCTGAGATTTCAAAGGCCGGCACTGACAATCCCAACAGGGGTCTGGGTAAAAGGTGGACAGCAGGCAAGGTTGAAAGCTTGTGCCTTTCCGTTTTGCACAGAATGTCCTCTGCCAAGAACGGCAGTGGTGGGTTGCCAAACGCTTTGTAAGGCTTGCTGTCCTTCCACAGGAGAAAGCGAGGTTTCTACAGAACCTTTGTGCACACTGGGTAAGGGTGACTCAGCCCTTACACTCAGGATCAGGTCTACTCAATGCCTGGACCAAGCCTATGGATGACTATAACTGTACACAGTCAAGCATGGTGGCCCTGGGAACGCTGACCTTCCCTGGGCTCCCGCTAAGTGTCAGGTAGGATAAGAAGCTGCATACACAGCATCTTCCTCCACCCTTTCAAAGGCTTGGGAGCAAAGGCCACATCAGTCCTAATTTAGAGGTGTGAAGAAGATGTTTGGGGAGGTTATAGAGCCTGTCGAAGCTAAGAGGCCTGCAAGCAAAGGAGCAAGGAATTGTCAGGATCAAGGATCACGCCTGACTCCAGACGGCCTGACTTGGATGAAGCCAGGCCACTATATCCAAGTAGCCAGAGTTCCAGCTAAACATGGGTGGGGGGACGGGGGGGGGGGGTACGGGGGGGGTACGGGGGAGGTGTTGCACTATAATTCCAGCATTCAAGAGACTGAGGCAAAAGGGATCCAGTGGAGGCTACAGAGTAAGTTCAAGGCCAACCTGTGCTACCTAGTGAAATTTTGTTTCTAGATAAAATGTGTGAGTGTGTGTGTGTGTGTGTCCGTATGTTTTCTGAAATAGCACAACGTCGGCTGCTGCTGACTATGGAAGCGTGATTACAGAGCCTCAACTCTGTCAGTTTACCTTGCCAAGAACAGCCAGCCCTAAGTAAAGGTCCAGTGGGAGCGAGGGAGAGCCACAGAGGAACTACCATTTACTCAGCACTTTTCATCTGCCGGGAGCATTAAGTCACATTTAATCCTTACAACACCCTGCTGAGGCAGATCTTCTCACATCTGATAGATGAGGAGGAAACTGGGGCTTAGTAAAGTTAAATAATTAGATAACAGGTCACACAGCTAAGAAATACAAGGTCGGAACAGACCCAGGTCTGCCCGGCTCTAAAGCCACACCCCCTTTTGCTGTCAGACAGTCTGGGAGAGAGAGACATGAGCAGGCCTCACCATAGTCATCAGCCGAGGATGGACGGCTGCAGAGAAGACTGTACAAGGTGAACCACCCAGCAGAAATGGCTGCATACTAGAGGTACCCATCTCTCCCCTCACCAGCCACCATTGCTATTCTGGTAGAAGGCTGGTCTCACCACTAGCACAGGGTCAGCACAACAGTGCAGCCCCAGCCTTCCTCCCAGAATTCCACGTTAGACGCCCACCACTCCCGGGCCTGAGTCCCGACACTGGGGGTATCTTCCTCTGACCCATGAGGGTAATGCACAGATCCGAATGCCAAATGCCAGGGTACCCTGAAGTAAAGGACTCCTTGGATGGACAAGGGAATTGAATTACCTGCTTACCATGATCCCCCTATTGCCCAGTCACCCCGTGATTCTCAGACTACGTAACCCAAGGAAAATGTGACTTAATCAACTACACAGCAAGTACAGGTAAGAACATCACCAAAGTGTGTCGGGGGTCAGCTGGAACTGCCACTAATGGCAGCATTGTGGAACAAGAACACTCATGGCTCCATGGTGGTTCTTGTTCGTTCTGCTCTGGAAGCCCTGGTGACGACTGTTGTATAATGGGCTGGCCAGCTGCGAATGCCTTCTGTCCTTTCTCTGCACTTGGCATTGGCCTCAGCTGACTGCCTGCTGACTAACCTCTTCCCAGCGGCCCTGTTTGTGACCTTTAACCACAAACATCTTGCCTGTAACTCCTGGAAGATGGGTGAGATGACCACAGTGCAGCGTATGTGCACTGGCCCACCCAGCTCCTGGAACGGGAGCACATGGGAAGCAGGGGGCTGAGCAGCCTTGGCATCAGGCAGTGTGTGCACAAACTTCAGCTCAGCACTTTGCTAGCTGTCCCTGCCCCCCCTTTTTTTAAATGGGTTTTTTTCCCCACATAATATATCCTGATTATGGTTTCTCCTCCCTCTATTCCTCTCAGTTCCTCCCCACCTCCTCTCCCTTCCAGATCCACCCCCTTTCTGTCTCTGAGTAGAAAACAAATGGGCTTCTAAGGGGTGATAATAATAATAAAATAAAATAAAAACTGACACATTAGAATTGGACAAAACAAACAGAAGGACAAGAGCCCAAAAGAATCAGGAATTCCATAAGAACACTAAATTGGAAGCCATAATATACATGCAAAGAACCTGTAGGGTAAAAAGAGAGAATAATATATATATATAATATATTTAATATAATATATATAATAAAAATATAAATTTTTAGTGAAAAGCCCTGACATGACACTATGAGACAAGGAGCCTCTTAAGACACCATTGAGTTTGTTGGCCATCGACTGCTGGGCATGTGGCCTACCCTTAGTGAGACTCCCTTGAAGGGAACTAAATTTTTATTTGCAAGTGATTATCAGTTGGAGATTGCTTCTGAGTTAGGGATGGGGGCATGTGTCCATTTCTCATTTCAGCTAGCGGTTTCTTTAGATAAACTGCATAAACCATTTGGGCTCATCACACGGCCCGAAAGACAGGATGACACTATCTACCTCGTGGAGCTATTCCGAGAATCAGAGAGAAGTGCATGTCAATGACAGCAGTGTTGGACTGGGAAGGTAGCTTAGTGGGTAACGTAACTGCCGTGCATCATGAAGACCTGAGCTCCAGTCCCAGAGCCCGCATGAAAAAAGCCATGGGTGGTGGCACCATCTTGTAATGCCAGTTCTGGAGAGGGGGAAACAGGAGGCTAGCCCACTGAAAAAGCACCAAGCTAATGAGAGACCCTGTGGTGGTTTGAAAAAGAATGGCCGCCATAAGCCCATAAGCCCACAGGGAGTGGCACCGTTAGGAGGTGTGGCCTTGCTGGAGTAGGTGTGGCCTTGTTGGAGGAAGTGTGTCACCGGGGGAAGACTTTGAGGTTTCAGATGCTCAAACTAGACTCAATGTGTCTCACTCTCTTCCTGCTGCCTGCTCATCCAGATGTAGAAATCTTAACTACCTCTCCAGCATCATGGTCAGCTTGTGTGCCTCGATGCCTCCCACCATGACAATGGACCTCTGAAGTGTCAGCTAGCCACAGTTAAATGTTTTCCTTTATAAGAGTTGTTGTGGTCATGGTGTCTCTTCACAGCAATAGAAACATTAACTAAGACAGACTCTGTCTCAGAAAACAAGCAGATGTTTCCTGAAGAATAACATCCAAGGTTGCACTAGCCTCAATACCCATGTACACAAGCATCTGCACACATATGTGCTCACATAAATGGGTACACACACACACACACACACACACACACACACACACACACACAAAACAAAGAAAAAGAACCCACTGTTGTACCTGCCTGTTATTCATTTGTGTGTATTACTGAGCCCCTCCATTGTGAGAGGCTCTTCTGAAGGCAGTGGGAAAACAGAAGACGAATGCATGGTTGCTACCTTCAAGCTTTGCATAATCTATTGACTGAGAAACATAAACAGAAAAGGTGCATAATGTCATGTAGGAAGAACAGTGCTGTGCTCAGCGTATCAGAGGCACTCAGCAGAGGGCACCTGAGGACAAGGACAGATGAATGGATGAAAAGGCAGACCAGGTTGTTCCATCCTCTCAGTCAATCAGTGTACACCACGAAGTATCAACCTTGATCCTATTCTCGTGTCTTGTATCCAACATTTCAGAAAATACTGCCTGTTTCACCATAAATGCTAGTCACAATCCAACTCCAAAGCAGAGGAGATGGGGGCTGACAGATTGACATAGTGAAAAGATATATGCTAACTAAAGAGTCACCCATAAGAGAGGGGCCAGGGTAGGAAGACAGAGCTATAAGTCAGGTTTCTTTCAATACAATTGTTGCACAAATTGGAATCTGGAAATACAGATAATAATCATACTACATCATTATAAATGTAAGTTTTAAGATAACTTACCCAAAGTAAAAGTGACGTGAAACAAATGAACTCCGTAAGTACATGGTGGATGATATAACCATGCAGAGAAATGATCTCAAGTGACTTGATTAAATAATTTGCTAAAGTGAAGTCCACTGATCCTCCCAAAAGTATGAAGCAGTTTAAACTATCTTGAGTTGAGCTGATACTGTATTCTATGGCTGTGCATTACTGCATTAAAAAATAAGTCATTATGTAGCTATAATTAAGTTGGGGGCGGCTAGAGAGATGGCTCAGCAGTTAAGCTCACTGACTGCTCTTCCAGAGGTCCTGGTTTCAATTCCCAGTAGCCACATGGCAGCCACAGCTGTCTGTGACTTCAGTTCCAGAGGACCCAACACCCAATGGCAAAACACTAATGCACATAAAATAAAAATAAATAAATTTTTAAAAAAGATTTGGGATACAGGGCATACAAGAGAGCAATATCATTAGGATCCATGAGGTATTTTATCATTTAAGAAGTTATTTGTGGTGCTGTTCACAAAGAAAATCTAGACACCACTGCCCAGGAGCAGTGAGCATCCCTCCATGGAGACTGTGACCACAAAATACCACCTCCCTCTAAAGAGAACGAGGGTTCTTTGAAAACAGAGTTGGTCCTCAGAGCAGTGAAGTCGATACACAAATCAGGAAACATCGCAAAGGAGTTACTAGCCAGCAGAAGTGGCTCTGACTGGCCAAGGGTGGGTCTTTTTGAGTATCAGTGAAGTGCCAACTGACACTAAAATATTGTTTCATAGTAATATTAAGATAAACTCTC
Organism: Peromyscus eremicus; assembly: GCF_949786415.1. Lineage (NCBI taxonomy): Eukaryota > Metazoa > Chordata > Mammalia > Rodentia > Cricetidae > Peromyscus > Peromyscus eremicus. The sequence goes on along the minus strand of NC_081417.1, from coordinate 115,940,573 downwards.
AGTCATCATTGGAAAGACAAGGGAATCCATTTTTAATTTTTGATAATGTAAAAAAAGAAGCCTTTTTTTCCTGTCTTTACTAAATAAATTGCTCAAATATCTGATGAGGAAGAATTTCTCCTTATTAAAGTATCCCATCTGTTCTAATTTTGTTTCTGTCACTATGATAAAATATCCTGATGAAGAACAGCTTTTGGGGAGACAAGGTTTATTGTTGTGGGAAGTCACAGGCAGCAGCAGGAGCAACATCACGTTCACAGTCAAAAGCAGAAAGAAATGAATGCAAATATGTTCACTTGCTCGCTTGCTTGCTTACTGCATAGCATCATTTCTTCACTTTTACAGTTCAGGACCCCTACCCCTGCCTAGGGAACAATGCCAACCACAGTGGCCTGGGTCTTTCGATAACAATTAATATGATCTCCCCAAGACATTCCACAGGCCAGGGCAAAGGTGGGAGTGATTCTTAGGAAAGAGTCTCTGTGGGAACTAAAGACTTGCTCTGGAGTAACAGTGAACCACCTCCCTATGAACTATGGGTCAGAGCGGCTCCTGAGGCTCCCACAACAATGCAAGCTATTGCCTCTTCTGTTGGCTGCCAAGTCGACTGCTAACACTATTGCTAAGGACACCACACACTGGTTGCAAGATACAGCAAAAGATCAAGCTGAAACTGAGCTAGAAGCTGCCTGCCGGCTGACAAGCCTTCCTAGCACCAGAAATGGCCACACAGGGAAAGTCTTACCAGTCTTGCTTCCTTGTAGATCCTGCAAGTTGCATTGTTGGCCAGCTAAGCAAGAAGGCCTACTGGCGCAATAGTGGCAAGGGCATTATGGGGGAAACTAAATGCCTTCTGATTGGATTTGAGAACTGCCCCCTAGGAAGGAAAACACATATGGTATAGTAAGCTCAGTCAAAAATCTCTGGTTGGGGAAGTCACAGACCGGAGGGAGAACCTGCTGCCACTGCTTTGTCTGCTAGACATAATGAGCTTGTCAAACTGTCTTATAAATACTTTTGTGTGTCTCCATAGTGCTACTGCCAGCTTTGGTTAGAGGTTTGTTTTTGCAGTGGGCAGCAGTTACTATAGAGACTCACAACTGATCAGAGTGCAGAGAATAACTGATTGTTGAAAGCCGATCCCTACAATGAATTTGTCTAACCCTCCCATGGCTCAGATAACATCAGGAAGAGGAGATGGAAAGAATGGAAGAGCGGGAAGAGCTGCAGTAGAGTGCTTTCTTCGGGGCATGACATGGCCATTGCATTCTTCAACTCTCAGCAGCTATGATATTAGCATAAGATCTGCACAAGATTGGGCCTGTCAACATTCCATCACAGAGGGACAGGGAATCATGAGGACTCATCATTCTCTGAGGGTATAATATAGTTAATGGTAGCTAGAGAAGGAAGAGATGTTTTCTTCAGCTGTGTGGCTACTGATAAGGTGCTCCTGAAAGATAACCCCTCACCCACACTCCTGTAAGGAAGGAAGAGGGGGATGGAGGGGAGAGAGAAAGAGAGGGATTAGAATATTTGTTTAACTATGTAAAGATGTGTTGCACTTGTTTATGCTGCATTTAACTATGTAAAGATGTGTTGCTGTTTCACCTTCCCTGTCTAAGGCACCTGTTTGGTCTAATAAAAAAGCTGAACATCCAATAACTAAGCAGAGGAAAGATAGGCAGGGCTGGTGGGCAGAAAAGGGAAGCCAGCCAGGGGCCAGCCAGCTGAGGCCCAGCCAGTCATACATAGAGAAAGCAGAAAAGCAGGATGGACAGTATGTAGATGAGGTAAACAAGCCTTGGGGCAGCACACAGATTAATAGAAATAGGTTAATTAAAGCTTAAAAAAAAGCTAGCTAGAAACAAGCCTAAGCTAAGGCAAAGCATTCATAATTAATAATAAGTCTCTGAGTCATGGTTTGGGGACAGACAGTCCAAGAAAGCCTACTACATTTGGACCCCAAAATGGGGCATGGATTTCTACATAGGAGCTGAGAAAGCTGAGGGGAAAAAAACCAAACCCGAACACAACTTCCTAGTAGCCTCATGCTCATAGCATACAGAGGTGCAGCTCTGCTGTACAGAGAGCACTTGAGCAGCCAGCACGCTAAGTAGAAACAACAAGCTAAATAAAAACACCTGCCACAGTGCAGGCGCCAGCTTCCTAGAGCTGGGGCAGTTAAATGCAGCTCTCGGCCAGGCACATAGGGTGTAGAGCTTGGCTTTCATGGACCCAAGTGGGTCAGAGCCAGCCACCAGTGCAAAGGCACACAGTGAGTTTAAGATTTGGCTCATGTGATCAGAGAGTGCTACAGGTACACAGTAAAGCATATCCAGACCCAAAAAAAAACCCCTCTAAACAGGTTACAGTGTATTAAAAATGTGTGTAGGCACTTAAGAAAGAAAAGAAACTGGTATAGATAGTCATAGGAAAAAACAAATAGTTTAAAAATAATAAAGCTTTTAAAAAGAGAGTAAAATAATATAAAGGAAAAAAAGCCATGTACAGGTGGGAAATACACAGGGAGTCAGGATCCTGTATGGTGTTGTGTTGGCTTTGAAATTTTTTTTTTTAATGTTGATGAGTGAACAACAGCTGCTGAGAGACATTGAATTATAAAAGGGACTGCTGAATTAAACCAGCCTAGATACTTTAGGGATGTCTTAACTTTATAATGGAATTCAGAAAATGTATTGTGTTGGAGGAGAGGTTATGCTTTTGTTTCCACAGGAAATGAAAGGCTGTGGATTCCTTGAAGGTTAATAAAGAGATCCTGAAAATATTGACTGCAGACATAAATAAATAAACCAAGAAAAACTACAAGACATGCAATATATATATTGACTCTCTGCATGGGAACAGTTCTGAGAATGAACAAGAAATGCTACAAATTATCTCAATTTTCTCAGGGTTACCTAAAGATGCTGTTGCCCCCCACCCCCCAGACAATAATAAGCAGTCTAGGAACACAACATCCACATTCCCGATAGGTAGGATGGGTAGTTTTGTCATTCTGTGGGTTATGTATATTTGTCATCATTTAGGGGGGATATAGCACTATAGGATAAAAAGATAACTACTAAACTCAAATATTTTACATTGGTGTGGGTTTTGGTATATTGATACAAATTTAAGCTATTTTTGTTATACTGTATGTATGTTTCTACTCTTGTTCAGAGTATTATGATTATACAGCTCATTTAAAATTATAATGTATAATTAAGAAATGCAGGTTAGTCATCTATAATATTCACACTTGTAGTCACATTAGGTATGTTTTAAAGGTTAAACAGATATAGTATAGATAGATAGGTGGTCTACAAATGCTTCAGAGACCTTCAGAGATGCTTCAGAGAATATGGCATTTAAGATGTTTAATAACCTAAGGCTTCTCATGACAGTGAGACATGTCTCCTCCTGGCAGCACCAATTTACTTCATAAAAGGATGATAGGTATCAAAGAACCTCCATATAGAGTTTGCTTTCAATGTGGCAAAGCTACACATTTGAGCAAGAAACTGTCCTTTCCTCACCTGCTGACAGTCCAAACCAGACATGCAGGACACAAAGGAAACCAACTGCTGAACTTTGCCAAGACAAGGCGGGACAGTCCTTCAAAATTTCTGCTTCATAGAAAAGTCTGCCAAGAAAGCCTGCTACAGGGTAAGAACAAATAAAAAGAGAAATTGCCGGGCGGTGGTGGCGCACGCCTTTAATCCCAGCACTCAGGAGGCAGAGCCAGGCGGATCTCTGTGAGTTCGAGGCCAGCCTGGTCTCCAAAGCGAGTTCCAGGAAAGGCGCAAAGCTACACAGAGAAACCCTGTCTCGAAAAACCAAAAAAAAAAAAAAAAAAAAAAAGAAATCATGACAATAGAAAGAAGAGTGGGAAGAAGGGGAACAGCAGGAACTGGGGAGAGAAGGGGACTACAGAGATGAACAAGATTAAAGCACATTATATACATGTTTGAAACATCCTAATGGAATCCATTATATACAATTATTATGTGCTAATACATTTTTTTTTAATTAAGCCCTGTAAGGACAGTGATCCTATGGCAGATAAGGGTATGGGACAAGAATAGGAGGATACAAAGATACCCAAGAGTTATATTTTCCAACCCCATGTTCACAGAAAATCTAAATCCCAACTCACCTTTTTTTTTGTATGCTCCACACTCACTACTAGCTAGAACCTCAGCCCAGGCCACTTTCCTCTCTACACACCTACTACCACTTAATACCTCATTCCAAGCCTTCTCTGTCTATAGACCCAAACACTAACCAGTACTTCAGTGCCATTCCATCTCTACACACCCACTCCCAATTAGAATCTTTGTTTCAGCCATTTCCATCCCTAGCCTCTGATTAGCCAGCTAACTGGCCCCTGCAGTCTGCCCTCTACCCCTCCCTTCACATGGAGATTGCTATAACACACATGTTATTGCACCAATCTCTTCCCAGACAATTCCAAGGACCTATCATCCTTCAGCCCTTTGCTTTAATCCCAGAAAACCACGAGGAAATGTCCCCTTAGCCCATACTCTCCCTTTCTTCAAGAACAGCAGTTCTCAACTTGTGTTGAATGACCCTTTCACAAGGGTCACATATCAGATATCCTGCATATCAGATATGTACATTACAATTAATAACAGTAGCAAAATTACAGTTGTGAAGTAGCAATGGAATAATTTTATGATTGGGGTCACCACAACATAAGGAATTTTATTAAGGGGTTGCAGCATTAGGAGGGTTGAAAACCACTATTCCAGAATCTTTCACTTTGCTCAAGTGCTCTCCATGGTGGCAGGGGCATCTTGAAGCACCCTCTGCAGCAAAGGTTCTGCAGGTAGCATGCCTTACGTTCTGTTCTTTGCCCAGAAGATGCATGAAAGAACTCACACTCCTCAGCCTTGCTACAGGCTGTAAAGCTTAAAAGTTTTTGGAGTCTGTGTTCTAGTTCCATTGTCAAATGTGGTTATATCTAATATTTGCAGTCTTCATGTCTGCCTTAAATATTTTGTGAGTATAATACTGCCTTGGAAATTTCCTTTTCTTTTGACATGGTTTTGCTATTGTGTTCTCCAAAGAAATGATAGTTGCATACTCTAATAACAACATTGCCACATTTTTCTCAATTATGCTGTCTGAGAAATTCAAAATTATCTTGATAGGATGACTTGGTAATTTTGTATAATGCTTTTGTTATTTCATAAAGATGCTTCTCATTTTAAAAGGTCATAGCACATAATCCATAATGATTTTCTAGGCTCTGCCTTCAACATGATCTACTCGGGCATAAGATAACATTGAAGACTAAAGCCTGGGGGAAACATCAAATAATCCCAAGGTGTTCTGGTTTGTGGGACATTCTGAAAAGACTGAGGATGGAACAAAATTTGTAGTTTTTTCCTTGAATGTTTAAAATAATACCAGTGGAGGAAATGACCCCAAGCCATTATTCTAATGATGACGGTGATGCTTTGGCAGATGTTAAACTGCTGTTTCTTAGTAGTACCAACCACCTGCACAGTGGCTTCTGGGTGGGAATACTGATTCAATCACCTGCTATCCTGTGACCTTGGTTAAATCACCTAACCCTTGGGAAGCTGGTCTCCTCACCCATAAAACGAATATAGACATACACTGCTCATGAACCAGTTAGAAAATGGATGGGAAATGATGTCCATCATTTTATAAACCAAAAACAAGACATGGGCATTTTTATTGTGGTCACTGCCAAACAGTAATATAATCAGAAGACAATGCTCTCCCAAGCTTCAGCATTCTACCTGAGTCTGTTCGTCCTACCCAGCTGGTATTTTCATTGTGCTGGGAAACACATCAAAACACTCTCTGCTGATCCCCTGCAAAGAACAAGTCCAGAATGTACTTTTAAATTCCTACCATTAATTTTAGGCTTGGGTTCTTTTTGCTTGTTTTTAAAGAGCCTGTTGATTTGTTAAAATCCTTAATGTGAACAGCTGAGTTAACATTAGATTAAAAACCCAAGTGCCCAAACTGAAACAATGTCCCAATCTGCTAGTTATTGATGGCCATCAGCCAGCCATGCACATCTGTGAGGCTGCAGCATTGTAAATGGAAGAATATGCCATTGTTTTCAGAACAGCTCAGCTCCTCTGTCAACAGAACACTCCAAGTTTCCTATAAATTCTGGATTTAGAATTCTGATGTGATCATTTAATTTCCAACCTATTCACTCGTTAAATGGCTTTTAAATGGAAACAAGAATTCAAATATTTTTACAAAACATCACCAATATTGAAAAACAATGCAGCTTTCTTAAAGTCAGAGACCCAGTAGCTCTCTGAAAGAAGTCCTGAAGGAACGTTGTTGAGTCAGCCAAAGCCAAGGTGAATGCAATTAAGTGAAAGAGACCAGTCCTTCATCAAGACAGCTGGTGACCATTCTTCCAATATGTCCAAAGTAGAATTTTTTGGACAAGTGTGAAAGCATTTACTCTCAGTTTCATTGAGGCTTGCCCAAAACATCCACTGATGTTTGGAAATGGACGGTGCAGTTGGCAACGTGCCTCAGCTCCCGTCCTATAGCAAATGAGCTCTACACCCAAGGCTCAAACTCACACTGAATTACTTATCTCTTTCCCATCTCCTAGGAATCTGTGTTTGGTATTTATTCCTTTCAGGGACCTCTTCCTCACTTTTTGCATGATCAAATCCTTTCATTCCCAAAGGGCGGCACTTCACACACACACACACACACACACACACACACACACACACACACACACAAAAAAAAAAAAAACAAAAACAAAAAAAAAAAAAACCTTCAGTTATTCTGAAACATCTAGCTTTCCAGTGCCCCTCCTGTGGACTACCCAACCCTGATTGGGGTTAGAAAAGCCAGTTTACTATATGTGTTTTCTTCATAGAGTGCCTGATTCATTTGGATGCATAACCTATTCACCATGCTGGTAAAGAAAAGGACACAAATGTAAAAAAGCAAAGCTGTCACCAAATAAAAGTCTAGAAAAGTCCACGAACAATGAGAGTCCATGACCTCTAACCAGTGCAGCAAGGCCAGCAACAGGCCTGATACCTGGTCCCAGGACGCACTGAGAGGCCTCATAAGGCCACCCCCACTAACGTTACGGACATGAGGCATTGAGCAAATTAAAACTTTCAGCTTGGCATCACACCAACGTGTGGCCAAATCCCAACTCTACATCATGTAACTATGATATGCCTGTGCCTCAGTTTCCTCACACATACAAAAGGAAGTATCTCAGTCTGGCAAGATGGCTCAGTGGGTAAAGATAACCCAAGTTACCAAGGCTGACAACCTGAGTTCTACTCCTAGAACTCACATGATGAGGGGAGACAACCAGCTCCTAAGAGTTGTCCTCTGACCTCCACATACATAACATGGCCACACACACACACACACACACACACACACACACACACACACACCACACCACACCACACCACACAAATAAAATATAATTTTAAACATTTTTACAAAGAAATATCCCAAGGAACAGTGTACACAAGGTAGGACAGAGGGATAATACACTGTTTGCCAGTCTGGTCTTATTTCATTTGATCTAAGCTCACACTCTACAAACAGGGCATAAGATAGAACCTTTCAACTTGGACTCATGAACTATTTAAACAACACCTCCTGTTCAAGTTATAATTGAAAGTGTCTAATTATTGTGGGAACACAGGAAGGCTTTCTGAAGTGCTAAGGAGCAGTTCTGAGTTATCTGGCATCAAAGTAAGTGGGCAGTGACCTCAGGCTCCCTTAATGAAGACATAGCAGTTTCCTCACATCCCTGATCAGTGACCTTGGGAAGTTACTTCATCTCTCAAGGAAATTTGGTCTGTAAGTTGAGGGTTAAAAATGGCAGCTACCCTGTAAGATTCCCCTAAAAACTACATAATGCATCTTAAGTATTACACAAAGCCCAGCAAATAGTAAGCCCCAAATAAATTACAAGTAGCTTTAGAGCCTGGCCTGGAACTTGCTCTGTAAACCAGGCTGGCCTCGAACTCACAGAGATCCGCCTGCCTCTGCCTCCCAAGTGCTGGGATTAAAGGCGTGCACCACCTCCTAGCTACAGGTGTTCTTATCACTGTAACCTCCTCACAAATTATTCTGAGTTCTTATCTTTTGTGGAATCCTAACAGTTCCTGGAAGGCCCTGCTTTGTACTTTTTCTAGAACTCCATAAGCCTGGAACTGACTTCTTCTATCAACCAACCAGGGCCTGTGTTCCCAGAACGGACATAAAAAGGATATAGCAGAGACATCTCTGCCAACCAACATCCATTTTTGTCAGGTGGCTTCCTACAATAAAAGACTACATTTCCCAGACTTCCCTTTGGCTTGCTGCGGCCATTGTGATTGAGTTTTGACCAATGGAATGTGAGCTTTCAATTTGCAAGCTGTTTCTAAGTGAGAGGAGGTGTACCATCCCCTTATGTCCTCACACCGTCTAGATAACAAATACACTGGCTGCCCATCCTAGATAAAGATGAGGGAAGTAACAACCTCTGGGTCAAAAAGTAGCAAGACAGGAGTCTGGGACCCTTCCTGCTTCATAGGGTAGAGCATCTATTCAGACCAGACATTTGCGTAAGCAAGAAATAAACTTACTTTTGTTCAGGCTACAATCATGATGGCTTTTGCTACATGCAATCAGACCTACAGCATGATAAACAGAGCAGACAATGTGGAGGAGGGCAAAGGGACAGCCATGACACACTGCCTTGGCGCACAGTAGGAGCTCGTAATACGTGTAGGATTTCTGCAGGCCTCCAGGCCGCCAACCCAAATTTGGACAACTGAGGTCAGATCCAATGGCTGGAAAGTGACGACAGCATGACTAGGGTGACGAAAGGTCAAGAAAACCCGTGTCACAGGGGAGGACTGGAGAGAAGCGGGGAGGTAAGCCAGGACGACATGATAAGGTTGCAAGTCGCCCAAGGGTGGTAAGTTGAACAGGGTTCCTCTCTGCACTCAAATTTCCTCATCCGAGATAAATAGGTAAAACAAGGGGGAGGGGTGGAATCCCTTTTAGCTATACCAGGAAGGATCTGTAGATTCAGAGGAATCTGTTTCAGCAAAGGCTAGAACACCAACTTGCATGGGTACCACACTGCGTACGTGAAGGGGAGCATTCCACTAAGCATCACAAGGCCATGACCTTCTAAAATCAGACTGGGTCAGCCGCTGAACGTGGCTTCAGGCCCCCACAGCCAGTGTTGAACACTAAAAGTTCAGTGGAATGAAGGCATTGCCAGAGAACTCAGCTCCTTTTTGCAGGCGAGGCAGGGTAGTGGCTAAGGAATGGTGTTCCTGAACTTGGTACCTGTCTGTTTCCTGGTTACATGATTCTGAACAAGTGCTCACCGTTTTTTGTTTGTTTGTTTTTGTTTTTCAGCCTGAATTTCCTCATTTTAAAACTAGGGATAATAAAGCATAACGTGAAGTTTAAAAGATAGCCCGTGTCAAGCACCCAGCACAGTGATAGGCTCACAGTTACTCGAGGCATTCATCGTTGTCTTACTACTTTCGCTAATGGAGAAACAAAATGTGATGAACTCAAAAGATAAGATTCGGGCATTCTGATAGCTGTATGAGCAGGCAGAGAGCTGGAATTCAAGGCAAAGTAAGCAGTTGTCGCCAAAATTAGTCAGAGCCTACCACAAACATGCTACAATAGAGGAGTAGGCAGGAAGGGTTAGAAATGTAGTTCAGTGATGGAGTGTTTGCCTAGCATGCTTGAGGTCCTAGGTTCAATCCCTACTAGGAGACACAGAGTGAGAAAAAAGAGTGATAGAGACAGACAGACAGACAGATGGAGGAAGAGTAACAAAAAAACCTACTCACATTAGAAAGAAGAGGGAGAGCTAGCAGCTTCAGACACATGTGGGGAATATGGGTGTGGGGGCAAGCGCCAGCCACAAGTGCCATGATGTACACCATTGGAGGACAACTCTGGTTGTAGTCCTCACCCCCCACCTTGTTTGAGACAGTGTCTTGTTGAGAGTTCAGCCATGCCAAATTTAGGTCCTCAAGCACGTTATCCATGGAGCCATCCCCAGTCCAGTGTTTTATCTGTTTGCCATTGCTAAATGAAAAATGTGCTGCAGTAAGGAAGCTATGGGGTATGAACAGGGCACCTGACCCAGACTGAGAGGACCAGATGAGGGCGTCTCAGGGAGGAGTGGGGAGAAAACTCAAGCTGGTGGTGCTTCTGGGTGACGGTGGGTAATCACAGATCTTCTTCCCACTGTAAAAGTTGCCCATCCTAAGTGACCCCTGAGATTTCAAATCCTTTTCCTACTCTAAGGTTCTAGAATTTTGGCTTCAGATGATAAGCTAAAATAAAGTAAGTGCCTGATGCATTAGTATTAAGTATTAAAAAAATAATTAAATAGAGAGTGTGGGGGTGTGGATGTGGTTAGAAAAGAGTAAGTCGAGGTTTCTTGTGGTTTTGAAAGTGTGTAATATTGATTGTGGTGGCAGACTCCGGAATCCTCAAATGAGACATAATATAGGACTTAACATACACTCAAATCAAGTAAAACCAGCGGAATCTGGAGTCAAACAAATCAGTGTCGATGTCCTCAATGTGGCATTATCCTACAGATTTGTAAAATAGCACATCTGGGAGAAGAAGGCAAAGTTTACAGGTATCTCTCTGTACTGTTCTGCAGAACTGCAAGTGAACATGTAACTATTTCAATAAAAACTATTGTTACACAACTAACCATAGAAAAACACAGCTGCATACAGTTTCATAGTATAAAATATAAATTCACTGTTGAAATTTAAGCAAAACACATACAAAAAGTTTCATTACTGGTAAAAACCCAAATATGCTTTTGTAATATTTTGATCTACTTTCTTCATTTTTTTAAAATAGGAGATGTACTTTTACAATGATTTTTTTCTATGTGTAGATGTGTGTGTGTGTGTGTGTGTGTGTGTGTGTGTGTGTGTGTGTGTGTGTGTGGTTCAATTTAATATATATAGTTTGCTTCTTCTTTATCCTATTTGGAGATTTTATTAGTTACATTTCCCTTAAGTAATTATTGTAATGGCTACTTAATAAGACTCTATAGACATATCTTAATTTTCTTAATCACTCTCCTGTTGGAGAAATGTCAGACTACTCTAAGATTCTCCTATTGTAGGTAATTCTGCAATGAATTACATATAGCCAGTTCCCAACATAACTGGAATGAATGATATCAAGTCCTACCTTGATACAAGAGTGAGAACAGAGCTTAGCATCCGACCAAATGTTCCCCCTAGAACAAGCATGCACTAACTCTGCAGTCACAGAAACTGCACATCTGTTCTCACTGTAGGGAGAGCAGTGAGCAGACGCAAGCCTGAGCACCGACCTTACTTGGGGCTACACTTAACCTTGTGGAACCAAACATGGAACACGGACGTGAAGGAAGCAATAGGAAAAACTGTTTAAGACTTTGGAACCAGATAGACAGGGTTCCTATTCCCACTTTTTAAATTGGAGAAGCAATTGAACTATTTTAATCCTGTTTTCATTGATACTCATCTAAGTGAATAGAAGAATCCCTGGGGTGTGAAAATGCCACTGTTCCTCACACACTTGGTGTTCTTCCCAGCTTTCATTCTCCCCATCCTCTTCTCCCACCAGGAGCTCTTGCTCACTTCAGAGTGAGCGCTCACACCATCTTCTGGATACCTCCACCAACCCCCTCCATTGCTTCTCTCCCATATTATCCATCTCACACTTGGTCACAGCCACACAAGCATCTGTCTCAGCTGTTCTCAAAGGAGCAACCCAAGGGTCAGTTTGTTCCATTTCCAGTTTTGAGGAGTGCTCTGCCAACTGCTGATACCCCAAGAGAGGCTCCTCGCCCCCTGCTACTCTGACTACAACTACTGGGTAATAAATATACCCATGAGATCCCTCCCTCCCGGGTCAGACGGGATCAGGAAGGGCTGGTTGCAACATACAAACCAGGGATCTTTGGGGCAGCCACATACACAGAGAAGAAAGTCTACAGGAAGAGCAGAGGACATAGCAAATGTGAGGAGAGGGAAGACAAGAGCCACGAGGCATTGCCAGCAGGACCTCAGCACCACCGTCAGGTCCACCTGAGGGCAGACTCCATGCTCTCTCTGCCTGTGGGATTTCATCCCAACTCCCCTCCTTTGGTTTAAAATTAAGACAATTCAAATACTTGTACTTGCACCCAAAGATGCTTTAGTAAGACATTGAAAAGACTCTATGGCTGACTTTTTTTTCTTCTGTCTTACCATTCTATCCCTTCCTCTTAAAATATTCTTTCCAACTTTATCAGACACATTCTCACTCAGTATTTCAACTGACCCCAGGTATAGCCCAGCCAGGGCGGGCCCTGACTACCAGGTTCCTCCGAGAGCATGGTGCCTGTGCTTGACAATGCTCACTGGCTATCCTTGGACTTGCCGCTGCCTGTAGGCCTCAGCTCCTTACTCTAATCCACTCAAAGCAAATCCACTACCTTACATGACCTAGCTCTTGTAGAAACGATGATGAAAGAAAAAAACATAAATGGAGACGGGGACTCAATACGTAGTCCATGCTGGCTTAAGAAAAACAAGTCCTACCCTGCCTCACTGACGTTAGACGCCACCTTCCCTTTCTCCTGCACAGGTCCTGGCTTCAAAGGGAGTGGGTTGAAAGTGTCGTGGTCAAACTGGATCCAACACAGCCCTGGAATTTTACAGTCATACACTAAATACTATTGAGAGTAGGCCAGTGTCTACCCTCACACCTTTACATTAACCAGAGTATCTCTGTTTTTATATACTTTATACATGCACAGGCTGGGAAAGACTTTACTGAGAAAAAGAATCTATTAGCTACCAATCAAATTTGAAAACCCTAGAAAATCCACAAGAACTCAGAGCAGCAACAGCATAATATATATATATATATATATATATATATATATATATATATATATATATGAAATCTGAGATTATATATATTTGTTGTATTTATTATAAAAGCAACTAGACCTGAAGGTCTGGCTCAGTGGTGAGCCCTTGCCCAGCATGAGGAAGGAGCTACATCTACCCTCACCTCTGAGCAAACAAACAAAAAAGGACTTGATTCCAGAGAACACAGATCCATGTACGAACTCCTAAGCCCCCTTGGGACATACAGCTTGGTTTTTTATTATTGTTGTTGTTTTGTTTTGTTTTATCACTGCATAGTATTTGGGCTTTTACACTTAGCGTTTGCTAAATGAATGAATTTGTGAATGGAACAGAGAAGTCGATCCTGGATCCCATAGAAGCCATGAGCTTGAAGCTACAGAATCACAGCTGCCTCCAAGAGATAGCCCAAGTCAAGTGGACTGAAATCTTTTCTACACCACCTCTCTACAAAGCAAGAGCCCATCTCAAAGCCCCAGAGAAGTTCTTTATGAGTGGCACCATCAACTTGATACATCCAAGGGCAGACCATTCACCAGGGTTCTTACCTTCAACTCATAATCACTTCTTTCCTCTTTGGAGGGGTCTCCAGATTGTCTTCTATGAGGAGCTTCATCAGTTACTGAGAGTGTTTAGCAAACCCGTCTCTAACCTAGCAGGTGCCAGTTACAGCCCGTTCCCACTACTGTAATACAGCTATTTCCAAATGTCCCAGGAAGAGGGAGCAAAAACAGCCCCTTCTTGAAAAGCACATAGTCTTAGTATATAATCCAAGCTGGTTTAAATGTGTATTCATAGGTTACTCACATGCCAGGTTACACATATGTACCAAGCAATAAAAGAGGAGGGGATTAATGCCCAAACTTAAAGTAGATGCTAATTTCTCTTTTCTATTTTTATTTATTTATTTATTTATTTATTTATTTATTTATTTATTTATTTATTTATTTTTTGAGTAGGGAGGAGTTTGAGACAGGGTTTCTCTATATAACAGCTCTGGCTGTCCTGGAACTTTCTCTGTAGACTAGGCTGGCCTCAAACTCACAGAGATCCGCTTGCCTCTGCCTCTCAAATGCTGGGATCAAAGATGTGCACCACCACCCCTGGCTAATTTCCCTTTCTTCTGGAAAGTTTCTGCCTTCTACCTTCAAATTTTTCTCTCAACTGGGCTATGCTGGACACCCCATTACATAGCAAGCATGACAATTGGTTAATTGCCTAAGTCTACCTCGACTGTCTATTGACTTCTCCAGCCAAGGGTAAGTATTTTGCAAACTTAGAGTAACCCACGGTGTTTGTAAAGTGCCCCAAAGCTTGCAAATAACACAGAAAAGAGTTGGGTCCTTGAGAGTAAAACAGCCCTGGAAACCCTCAAGAGAGCAAATATTCTCCACCCTGCTGAAGCTCACTTCCTCCTCTTGATCAGTTAGCATTCAACAGTGTCTTGCACAGGGCATGGAATTCACTGGGTCCCTTTTCACCTGGGCTTCCTGACAATCTAAAGAGCGGTATTATCTCCTTTACAGAGCAGGAAGCAGAGGCTCAGATGTAAAAATTAGTCCCCCAAAGGACAGGACAAATGCCAACCACAGTCACCAGGGAAAGCACAACTGTGCTTGCCTGCATTTTCCAAGTTATCTTCCATGACTACACAAACTTGTGAGAATCCATACAAATGTATGCAAATTCCCTCATGTCACACATGTACATACGTCTACTCACTCGTGGGTGACTTACTAACACAATCATGAACAACAAAAATAATTCCTGGAGATACTAACATCTAATGACAGTTTGGAGCTAACCATCATTACTCATCACAGACTAGCAAAGATTAACGAGTTTGGTAACACTCAACTCTGAGAGGGAAATGGGAAGGCAAGCATCCTCATTAGAGTTGGTACTGGGTTCTCAGCAATCCAGCAAGCCTACTGGTGTGCCTGCCTGTGTTCTTCCGGTTTGCAATCCCAGTGTCAAGAATTGCCACAGGTAGCCGGGCGGTGGTGGCGCATGCCTTTAATCCTAGCGCTTGGGAGGCAGAGGCAGGTGAATCTCTGGGTGAATCTCCGTGAGTTCAAGGCCAGCCTGATCTACAAAGTGAGTTCCAGGACAAGCGCTAAAAGCTACACAGAGAAACCCTGTCTCTCGAGAAAAAAAAAAAAAGTGCCACAGGTACAGTATACAGAGGAACGTGACATGCCAGTTCCACGGATCCCATTATCAATTGTACATGTGTATTCAAATGTCACACTACACTCCATAAATATATATGATAATTGTGTGTAAATTTAAAACATTTTTAAGTATTTCTGCCCAAAGATACTTGCTTCCTACCCATAGAGATCAGACACATATGGATTCCAGGACACACACGAGTGAATGGACTTATACATATACATGGGCATAAGGGAATCTGCATGTGTTTGTGGGCTTGCACACTTTTGTAAATGCATGAAAATTTTTCTAAGTGAATACAGAAACCAGTAACATTGGGACTAGGGCTGGGGAGAAAGAAAATAGGTTTTTATTTTCACTTTCACATAATTTTCTGGATTGTTTTAAATTTCCTTTTCATGAACATGCATGTGTCATAAACTAGACCAGGCTTGTGGGGGCTGGGAGCGGGGGGGGGGGGGGGGGTTAATGTGTCAAGAGGCTCAGTTCCTGTGCAACAGCGTACAGTGTGAAGACAAAGCCAGACGTGAAACAGAGCGCATGTCTGTTACAACTGCTGACAAAACAAGACAGTGTGTGAAGTCCCCAGCCTCTGTGTGCCTGTGACAGGCATAATGGAGACAGCACTCTCCTGGCACATTCAGAGACAAAGCCAGGCCCCCATCCTGCTTGGGGCCTTCAGTGGCTCCATTTTAAGACCAGGAAATACAGTGAATATTCAGCTGTACTTTCTGGACAACCTACCAATTTCCCTGGCAGTTAAAACCCAATTTTCTATTCCTCTGGCTGATACCTCATAGCCACAGGGTGCCTGGGATCTTGACTCTCCTTGGCAGACCTCTGTCACAGCTCATTATGTCTTAGGACCTGGGCTCCTTCCCCTTCCATTATGTTCACACCACTCACTCCATTTCCCCACTGTAAGAGCTCAGCACGACAGGGCACAAAGCTGGTGCTGATGGTCGTGGGGATCCTGCTAACGGGGGTGGGTACACACAGAGTGGGGAAAGGAACTGTGTGGGGCAGCTGTCTGTCGTCCACTCGATGTTCTAATAAATACAAAACTGCCTTAAAACAAGTCAGCCTTAAAGTTTATATCTGTGCACCAGGGAGAGCAATGGATGGAGCTAAAATGAGAGCAAAGGATAATGACATTTATGTATGAAGATGCCACAACACATAAGCTAAACAATACGAACCCTAAAGGCAGGTATTACAGCACATGCCTCGGATCCCAGCATTCAGAGGCCTGAGGCAGAAGGATCATAAAGCTAGCCTGGGCTACAGAGTAAGACCCTGCCTCAAAAACAATTAATTATGTCTGACTTCTAATGTGAATTTGTGTAAGTTACCAGCTATCTGTAAAACCAGACATTTTTTAACCAGTTGGTCAACACACCCAGAGCCTCATTTGTTGGCGTTTCCCCCTGGTTCACCAAGTGCCAGCTACTCTGCCACATGTTCCTTCCTGAAAGCTGTGCCGTCCTCCAGATCATGAACTGTCTATAGTACAGGCATGAGCCACATACTGCAGCTCTGGGGAGCAACAAGCCAAATCTATGACAGTAGTCTCCCCCAAAAAATGGCATCACCTCGTGACCATCTTAGCTTGGGCAAACACAGTATAATACTCACAGTCATGAATCTGCCTAACAGTGCCATCTCTCCAATTGCACACATGAAGCGCAGGGTAGCCACTGAATCCCTCTGCCTGCTATTGTTTTTTTCCTTCCTGCCTCTTTATCAGTTAGTTCAAGGCTTATTTGTCTCCTCAGAATGGGCCTTCCTGACCCAGCTCAGTGAAACAGGCCTTCCCTCCTCCCAAACCTGAGTTCCTCCTGAGCACACCACATAGCCACTTATCCAACCCCCGGGGAAACCCCTGAAGCCAGGGTCTTATCTGTCTCCACCTCTTCCGCATCTTCTCCATGGCAAATGGGAAGCCAAGAGATGTCTACGGATGAGCAAATGAGGAAGTTCTGGCTGTAAAGTGAGCTCACAAGCATTCCCACATTTATCTCATCAGTGAAACACAGAGACAGTATGAGAGTCCTCAGTTGAATGAATTGTCCAAGGTGATTGCTTGTAAAAGACAAAGCCAGAACCTACATTTGGAGTTTCTGACTCATAACACACTGGTGTCTCCCACCTTGTGTATACACCACAAACACACACACACACACACACACACACACACACACACACACACAGTATCCATAGCCAGGTGGATCTCTGTGAGTTCAAAGCCAGCCTGGGCTACAGAGTGAGCTCTAGGACAGGCATCAAAAGTACATAGAGAAGCCTGTCTTGAAAAACCGAGAGAGAGAGAGAGAGAGAGAGAGAGAGAGAGAGAGAGAGAGAGAGAGAGACTTGTAAATACAGAAAATCCAGGCCTCGGCCATGAGGAAAGGAAAGATAAAGGTTTATTTTATTTTCTTGCAAAGATAAAAGGAAGGAAAAATGGGGAGCTATCATCTTGCACGCCTTGCTTGGAATGAGTAAGTACATTTTTCCCCTTCCTCTGACTGAACACAGCAGCCTCTGGGACACTCAGGAAACTGTTCTTCCCCAGGTCGTAGTGTGGAACACTTGACTAATTGAAGCAACTGAAACTGTAGGGAGGTTAGATGCAATTACCCAAATTGGAAAGTGATGCTCATGTTCACACACATCGGGCCACAAGCAGCAGGCGGGGGCTAAGTCACACTCACACACACACACACACACACACACACACACACACACACACACACACCAAGACTGCAGTCATCCATCTCCCATCCTGTGCACTGTCTCCCAAACACACTGACTCGCTCGCTCACTGGGAGGAAGGGAGGAGACGCAGGAGGAGAGAAGGAAGCAGAAGAGAAGTAGAGACACAGGAGGAGAGAGGAATGAGGAAGCCAAAGATGGAGAAAGAGGAGGGGAAAAAGAGAAGGAATGACTGTAGAATGTGGAGAGACAGAAGAATTTGAGGAAAGAGAAATAAAAACAGCTGCCCGACTAAGATTTTGCCACAAAGCTCTAGTAGCCAAATACTGGTTGGTACAGGCATTCCTTGACAATCTCTAAGGTCAGGGTCCACTTCCACGGAGACCCAGAATCCTTTTTCTCCACAACCATCTCCCATGGTTCTCTGGTGTCTGACCTTCCTTGCTGGGACTCATCACCAAGCAGGAAGCAGAGTCAGATGCTCACCCAGTGAGAACAAACAAGGGGTGGCCAGCCACCCTGCATCTGCCCGGCTTCGCCAGTGCCACAAAACTCAATTCTGGCATCTCCGCCTATCAGCCCTGGGCCCAGGGATTCTCATTCGGTGAGGAGGGTGAGCAGAGGTGCACTGGAAACCAGCATACCCTTTGAGAACTGTCAAGTGGCAGTTTAGATGATAACCTAAGGAGCTGGACACCCAAGCCAGAGGGCAGTGCCAGCTGGCCTAGGAAAAGGAGGCAGGACCTAGAGTCACAGCACAGGAGACTGGAGGTTGATGGCCAGATTGATGGGGAGGGTTCAGGGAAGACAGCCATTCCAGCTGGCCTGGCAGCAGGAAACATGGTAGCTTCTGGTCTAGTAGTCTTCCTTTCCTTCTTCACCTGTTGATTTCTGCTCCAGCGGCCACCTTCGACTGTGGCCCTGGCTAGCCCTCCTATTAAACAGTGAATCTTTCTTTAGCATTTCTCAGGCAAGTCTGCTATTACACCACACGTTCACCTCCCAATTCTAACGTGCACTTCTTTCCCAGCAGAATCATCTAAAGTCAGGAGGCAGCACCATGTGCACCAAGCTCTCCTGCCAGCTTCCAGGCGCGGCACCTGCAAAGCACCAACAGTCATTTTCTGCATATGCAACCCGAACTCCACTCTGGCAATAAGTAGTCTGATTATGTCCTTGGCAGTGGCCTTCGTATTGTTAATGCTACATACAGTTGAATTTTCATTTAGTTTCTATCTCTAATGCCTTTTAAAATTATATCTGGATGAATTATTGAAGTAAGATACTTTAGATCTAGATTATGGCCTGTGATATAGAACAATGAGAGGCAGAAGAATATGCCAGATCCCTTGGCACAAGTTATGAAATTTCCTAATTCCTTGGACCATGAAGTTCGTACTCCTCAGAGACGGAGTTTCTCCATCAAATTCTCCAGGGAAGTCTTGGGAAGAATGGTTTCATACAAAATAATGCGCACTTAGTTTCCATCTAACTTAAAAATCTCGCAGAAAAGAAACACATGATCTTATCTCCAGGATTCTTTTATTTACTTCAAAGGAAGGAAGGAAGGAAGGGAGGAAGGAAGGAAGGAAGGAAGGAAGGAAGGAAGGAAGGAAGGAAGGAAGGAAGGAAGAAAAAGCAACTGTAGAGAGAGATGCAGACTGCAAAACAGTAAGTTGTGTCTTGCTTCAGATGGCCAACAGTGATATGCAGAACCTCAACAGTGATATGCAGAACCTCAACAGTGATATGCAGAACCTCAATAGTGATATGCAGAACCTCAACAGTGATATGCAGAACCTCAACAGTGACATGCAGAACTTCAACAGTGATATGCAGAACCTCAACAGTGACATGCAGAACTTCAACAGTGACATGCAGAACTTCAATGGTGATATGCAGAACCTCAACAGTGATATGCAGAACCTCAACAGCCAAGACTTAAAGTCTGTGCTAATGACTAAGAAATATTCAGATCTGTGGATAAAGTCATCTCTGGTTAAGAAAGAAAGTGAGCTGGTGGTGGTGGCACAGGCCTTTAATCCCAGCACTCAGGAGGCAGAGGCAGGCAAATCTCTGTGAGTTCAGGGCCAGCCTGGTCTACAGAGTGAGTTCCAGGACAGGCTCCAAAGCTATAGAAAAATCCTATCTCTTGAAACCCGCCCCCACACACGAAAAAAAGTTTGACTTTAGAGTAAGTCAAACAATAGGCTGCTTTTTTTTTGCGGGGTGCGCAGGGCGGGGGGTCAAGAAAGCAGTCTTCAGATAAACTATTTACTTACATTTCTGCATTAAGCAGCTCTTGGGAGTCTTGCATCTTAACCATCTTCCCTCTCTGGAACTCTTGCACATAAAAAATGTTCATTATTGAATTGATTGAGCATTCTGCCACAATTTCATTTAAGCCTGCCCTCATTTCTGATCAAATCTAGCCATCTACTTATTTTTAGGTTTGGCCAGGCACTTTCCATTATAAATGCCCTTTTTAAAAATTCAGAATCTGTTCATGCTTTCTTTTATTCAACAAGTATTGGTTGGGCTGCTAATAAATGCCAAGCAGCGAAAAGAACACAAAGGTGACTAAGACTAAGCCTCCCTCTGAACTGTATCTCCAAGCCCAACAGGAGACATGCCAGGCAGTGTACCACAGGTCAGTACAATGAGAGCCAGGCTGATGAGGAGCAGGGATCATGACCACACCAGGCTGCCACGGGACGAAGAGCATCCAAAGAGGAGGAGAGACACCAGAAAGGAGCATCCAGATGGCTCTGGAATATGATGCTCAAAGCTGAGGGGGCAAATGTTTGCAAAAGCTCAGAAGAGGAGGGAGGCGTCCTCTGGTCTGGGACAAGAGCAGCACTGCTGGGCTGGTGTTCCGAGGCCCCACACTGGGCTGCTGGTGTCCAGTTCAGAAGATTCTGGCCTTCATCCTGAGAGCACTAGGGAAGCCGTTTTCCTTGGCAAGATATTATTCCATAAATTTTAGAAACCTGCACCAATTACATTATTCCCAAAGTGCCATCTCAAAGCTTAATCGGCCTTACTTCACGCTGCTCCAGCTCTGTCTCCCTCTCTCCTGCATTTTAAAAATTCTTTATGTTATATGTAAATAAGGATGACACAGCTGTCATGCTGGAGGAGATTCGAAAAGGAAAACAACTACATTCATCCCGGTTCCTTCAATCACTCTTATTCCACCTTGCCTGGGAGAAAGCAGCAGACAAAGAGAATTCACTGCAAGTCTCCCTTTGCAATTTGAAGGGCATTTCTCCACAGTGTCCTGCTCCCTAAAAGAGTAAGTGAAGCCTGTGGAACCAGAGACAGCTAGCTTAACCCCTCTGCACCTCAGTTACTTCAAACGCAGGCAGGAGGTGACGACTGTACTCTCCTTGAAGCAATTTTTTTCAGACTGCATCTTTTTCACTAGCTATTTTGTGAGCATACAAAGAAATGGCTTCCTCGGTGACATTTTCATACATACATATCATACTTTGTTCTTATTCCCCCCTCCACTGCCCTGCCCCCAACCTCTCTCCCCATCTTGCTAGTTTCCTTAAACTTGCCCCACTTACTCCCTCATCTGGCTTCATAGATAAATAGCCATTGTTCTCTCTTATTACCCCATCACCCATTCCTTTAAACATCTTTCTTCCCCATCATAGTCCACCTTTTCCTTTCATGCCCTACATGTATAGAAGAAAACACGCAATATTTGCCTGAACCTGACTTTTTTTTTTGCTTAACAAAATGATCTTCTGTTCCATCCATTAAACTGTAATAAAATCTCCCTGTAAAATTAACAACAAACTTTATTCTTCCTTGCAACTAAATAATATTACATTTTGCATATATTAGATAGATAGATAGATAGATAGATAGATAGATAGATAGATATCACAGTTTTTAATCCATCCGTTTATGGACATGGTTGGTAAATG
Organism: Peromyscus eremicus; assembly: GCF_949786415.1. NCBI lineage: Eukaryota > Metazoa > Chordata > Mammalia > Rodentia > Cricetidae > Peromyscus > Peromyscus eremicus. The sequence continues at coordinate 115,918,777 of NC_081417.1, read as the reverse complement.
CTTGCTTCACAAGCATAAGGAATTCAATTCAAAACAGTTTTAAAAAAGCTGGGCAGAGGTGGTACTGCAATGGCAAGGTGGGTAGCAGAGACAGGTCAAGTCACTCACTAGCCTGGAACTTGACTAAGTTTTTATTAGTTGTTTGGTCAGCATACAGAGAAATGGATCTCACTGGGACATTTTATACCTACATATTCTGTTTTGTTCTTAATCCCCTCTCCACTGTCCTGCCCCACGACTCCTTTCCCTGTCTTGCTAGTTCCCTCACTGCCCCCCAGGTAGTCCCCGGAACCCAGTCAAGACCAAGGGCAGTGAGAGACCTTGCTGCAAAAGGTGGAAGACATCTGAGGAATGACATCCAAGGTTGTATTCTGACCGAAACATACAAATGCACACATGTACACATGAGTACATGCATCCATCCGTCCATATCCACACAAGACTAGTGCAGCAATAACATGACTATGCAAACATCTCTGTGGCAAATTGACTTATAGTCCTTTAGTTCTATACCCAGGAGTGATGTATCTGGGTCACTTCATTGTTTTGCTCTTAGGTTTTTGAGGAACCTCCACACTGACATCCACAGTAACTACACCAGTTTACACTCCTACCAGGTAGTTACGGGGTTCCTCTTTCTCCACATTCTTGGCATCATTTGTTGTCATTTCTCCCTTACATAATTTTTCTGAAGGTTAAGAAATACCACAGGTACAGTATTTAGCATGATGCTCAGATCATATCCATTTTATTATTAAACATTATAATGGGAATAAAATTTGAATTTGCACTTATTACAATTTTAATGTAATGGATAAATGTGTGTATATTATATATTTTATGCAAACATACATTATATGTTGAATGTCCCTTCAGAAATGTCTAATTTTAATTTTTTATTGTGTGTGTGTGTGAGTTCAGGAATGTGTGTGCCATAGCATGCATGTAGGCATCACAGAACAACCTTGAGGAATTGAGTCTCTTTTTCCACCTTGTTTCTGACATATTGCATACACTTGGCCTGCCTCCCATCTCCCTGAAAGAGTGTTGTGATTACAGATGTGTGCTACCCAATCTGGCCTTTTTACATGAGTCCTGGAAATTAAACTCAGCTCATCAGGCTTGTGTGGCAAGAACTCTTAGCCACTGAGCTATCTTGCTGGACCCCCAGAAACATTCAGTAGGGTTATCTCTGAGGTAAGAGCCTAAGGCACCAGACATGAAAGGTTACTTTTCATTTTTTCATTTTGTTCCTTTCTGTAATCTTTAATTCTTTTATAACCAAGCGTTCCAGAACCTTTTATTATAAAAATCGATGAAAAATTCTGTTATGGAAAAATCAAAACTATGAATTATTCTCCAGTCTTAGAAATAATAATATGAAAATGACTAGAAATCAAATGGAAAATAAAAAAAAAAAAGGAGAAGAAGACAGTTTGGCCAAGAAAAGAGACCAGACCAAGAGAAGTCTATTCTCAAACTATCCAAAAGTCACCACGTTAAAGAAGGACTGGACGTGTTTTGTGTCTAAAGAAGAGAAAGGTTACTTTTGCCCCCAACACAGAAAGGACTCTGTGAACAAAAGCAGTCCAAAGACACTGCCTCTGAAGGCAGAGTGTTTTCCATGGGGCTCCAGGGCTGTGCTCGGAAAGTCTAGCTCCTTGAGGGCCTGTGTGGGGGTTCCACCAGGAGCATGCAGCTGCTTATACATACTGGACCCTGCCAAAGGCAGGCCCTCCGCTATCGGGGAAAGTCATCCTCTTTGACTGAGCGTGTCACTTGGCGAAGGATGTACACGGGGAGTGAAGGAGGATGTGGACACCCGTCTAGCCAGTCAGATCAGACCAATCAACCACAGTGATCAACTGGGTGAAAGATGCTATAGCCAGATTGCCCTCACATCCAAAGTTTAGTTCCTAGGATCCTCCTTCCAAGTCCAAGAGGTCTGGCAGTCCTCAGCATTGGAAATTTGAACATATTTTGCTCATGACCTACCCCCATAACTAGTGCATATTTAGCCACAAATTAAATAAGTTACAGAGATGAAATTTGCCTCCCAACTATAAAGTCCCTAAATGGAATTTGATAGGAAAGGGTTGTTACATGTACATTTATTTCTATGAAGCATAAAGTTACCCAAATATATATTTCATAACACTAAACACAGTTCAAAATGTGAATACTACATTTAAACACTCTTAACATCGTATTTGCCAAAGGTAATTATTTCCAAACAGATTCTCATGCTCAATTGAAAAAGCATTCCAGCATTCTTCCTATGTTAGTCACTGTGTGTCACAGTTACAAAATGCCTGATATAAACTATTTAAAGGGACAAAAGGTATATTTGGTCTCATGGTCCCAGGTTTCAATCTACCATGGCAGAGAGGATGTGGTGGAGTAGAGCCCCTTACACACACACCAACCAGGAAGCTGAGAGAGGGAGAGGGCTGGTCCAGGTGAGTCTACCAAAGGCAGAAACCAGAAAGGCACGTCTGTGACCCTCCTGAAGTTGCCACACACACACACACACACACACCACCACCACCACCACCACCACCACCACCACCACCACCAATAGCACCAAGTGTCAAACACATGAGTCTGTAACAAACACTTCATGTTCAAGTCATAAAACTTCCTTATCCTTATTCTTTACAATTTCATTAATATACCCCAGATTTTAAGTGGACCTCTTCTCTGGCCTGTTGGGATAAATTTGGCAAGTTAGCCCTAATTGGCTCAGGCTAAGGAGTTTGACTTTTGTGTGCTTTATGAGTTCTACCTTCCCCGGAAGGCAGAATATACACAAGAGAAATATGAAGTTTCTCAAGCAGTGTACTGGGATAGCTCCAGTTCCTGAGATAGACATGACAGGATGACTTTTGAATGACAGCTCTCTCTAGACAATAATCTGAATGAAGTGAACCCACCCCCCTCCACCACAACCATCCAAAGCAGAGCACTCTATGAGATACATCTGGCTAGGAAACTGCTCTGGACTCAACGCTCCAGAAACTGTTATGTTAGAAAGTTATTACTGTCCTTGGAACAGCTGTCCCTCCTTCCTTTGAAAACAGATGGGGAGTCTGCTTTGATAAGATTGTTTGATTTCAACAATCAATTGACATAGTGTCTCCACAGAATGTCACTTTGTTCCAATGGGGGAAAGAAAACTCAGTCCATGAGCACAGAAGATGAGCAGGGGTGGTGGCACACACCTAGAGGGCAGAGGATCACTGCAAGTCCAAGGCCAGCCTGGTCTACATAGTGAATTCTAGGCCAGCCAGGGCTATATATATTGAGACCCTGTCTCCAAAGTAAACAGGGCCAGCAAGATGGGGCAGGATGTAAAGATGCTTGCTACCAAGTCTGAGGATCTGAGCTTGATCCCTGGGATCCACCTGGTAGAAGGAAAGAACTAATTCCTGAGAGCTGTCTTCTGACTTCTGCATATGGGGCATGTGCGCGCACGCACACAGACACACACACACACACAGATACACACACACAGACACACACACACACACACACACACACACACACACACACCACAAAATTTTAAATAAATGCAATAATTCCAAGAAAGAAAAAAGACAGAAGACCAGAGTCTGGCTGTCCTTAGATAACTCCTTTTCACTAGACAAGTCTCTAACATCATCATCATCATCATCATCATCATCATCATCATCATCACCAGAATCAGGGAGCACAGAGTCAAAAGAGTAAGGGAAATTTGTAACTTCAGCCTCACATTGCTTTGAGCCTCAGCTAAAGTTCCATGTTAAGAATGTCTCCTTTTGCAAGTGAGGAATGGGCTTAAAACCTAGAGTTTCCAACTAGTAACAATAGTTCTGAGGCTCCATCCCCCAATCTCAGGCACACAGAGATTGCTACTTTATTATTTCATAGCATTCTAGAGAATGAAATAAGATAAGTGTCCAAGAGCTCTATATAAACTGTCACACATGTGTAAGGCACTATCAAGATCAAGCTTTGCATTTTCTACAGCGATGTCCACATATTTTCCAATTCAAAAACATTCCTACTTGAACAAAGCCCCACAAACCTCCTCTCCGGTCCACCACATCATACACAATCAGCTGGATAAATGGGCAGATGACTATCGTAGCATTAGAAATGATCTATGAGTTTAATTAAATATCCTAACAAATGGATATATTTACACAGCACGGGCCACACTTTGAACCTCTTAGAAGAAAGACTCTAATTAGGCAAGACATACAGTTGCACTAGGAAACAAATACGGTTCTCAGAATCTAATCCCTCATCCAAACCGAACATTATCACTCTAAACCATGGTCTCAATTGAACATATGCATCACATCGTCAGTTGTACCAGCCTGCTACAGCCGAGCCCCAGCATTCCCCTAAGCAGATGCAGGAGGGGACAGACATGGCAGGGTGGCAGGGAGCTGCAAGGAGGAATGTGCTCTTGAAACAGCACTAGCTTGATACAAGTTGAAGAGCCAACTCCTGGCAACAGCGCTTTAGAGATAACTGTACCTTCCTTCCCACCTCCACCGTTTAACAAGGCAACTCATTGTTCTCACCACCTACTGAAAAACCTGATTTAGTGGGGGTGGGGAGAAGCCAGTCCTCAAAAGTCCAGGACCTAACTAGGCCTTCTGTGTCAGAATAGCTGTCCCTATCGAATAACAGCCCACACCCAAAAGACTATTCTCGACTGAATTCTCCCATAAAGTTTAATCTTGTGTTTGGACACCACTGGACCCAGGAAATATATGTAGATATAGATATATAGATAGATAGATATAGATAGATAGATATAGATATAGCCTACAAAAAGTATATGTTTTTCCCTATAATGTAATGTACTTTAAAAAACAAGTTCCCACTCCTAAAATGATTGTTGTGGAAAAAGAGAAAATGCATGGACTCATTTTTCCTGTCCCTGATGTGTGGCTTCTCTGCACTCATTTGGAAATGTGCCCATTTCAGTTATTTCCCAAAAATGACTATGGGTCTGAGTACACGAATCTGCTAATGATTTGAAGGAGGGCCATGTCCAGTCAAAATACAAATAGCATCCATGTAAAAAAGCGCAGCTCAAGTAACCAAACACAGGATCACTCCTCAACCCCCAGAAAACAAGCAGTCCACTAGGAACAATAACAGCTGTGTGTTAGTCTGAGAGAGCCTCCCACCAACACCTTCTTCAATTTAAACCACGGCTTAACCAGTAAACTCCCTTTCAGTCCAGAACGTCTGAACATCTGTGAACAGTATTTCCTGTCACTTTCGGGAAGAGGGAAGTAGGAAATGACAGCCCAAGGAGAGACATTACACAATTAAAATCCACCACCAATTCTCCGTAAAGTGAAGGAATAAAATCCAACTTGATTTCATCCCAACCTGACTCCCACCAGTCCTCACTTGCCGGTATTACAGTCACAAAGGTAGAACCAGCCCCCTGTGGTGCCCATCCTGGAAAAAAGAAAAAGTAAACAAACAGCTCTTACACAAGTCTTTGGCCAGCAGGGATTCCTGGATGACTGTTTTGATACACAAATCGCTAACTCTCACCGTGTCTAAGAGGTCTCTAACTCATTAAAACATCTTATGGACTTGCAAACACAGACAACAAAGTTTGGAAGCATTTCCATCTCCCCGTATGAGAAGCTTGAGGAGCGATTAGCATGCCGAAGAATAAGATCAAAGCCAACAAACCGAGCAAACAAATTGCATTGTGTAAAGCGTAAAGAGCTGTGTTGTTTAACAGGGCTCTTGATCCCAGGTAAAGACTTCCGTGGGAGAAAGGAACCATTAACCCTAGCAGACCGTCCAGACGTGGCAGAGCTTTACATAATTGTAAATGACAGCAGCATCAGGGGAACAACTGGAATAAACGTGGTCTGCAAGCTGCTAAAGCGCCAGGCGCTTCTCCTTCACCTCGGCCCCTGCAGCTAGGCGGAGAAAGCAGCCGCCTTGCCTCGCGGAGCAACCCTCCCCTAGCTCCCTCCCCTCCCCTCCCTTCCCCTCGTCTCCCCGCCCCCAGCTGGTGTATTCAGCAGCCTAGGGAGATTAAGAGGTGCTCGCTAATGTCACCGAGCCTCCAGACGGATCTAACGTTTCTTAGCTCCCTGGACCAAAGAAATTAGAGACGTTACACCCCGTGGTATTAGATGCCGTGGCCTACAACCCAGCCTCTCCCAGCCTGGGCCGGGTCCGCACGCCGCCCGGTTGGAAGACTGCGCCACGGTGGCCGCTACCTGAGCTGTCCGTGGTGCTGGCGCGGTGCGGAGGCTGCCGGGCGGGACTGCGCGCCGCACCCGCGGTCACCCTCTGCGTGCCAGCCGCCGCGCCCCGCGCACTCGAGTCCCCGTGACTGTCCACCAGCTGCAAAGATTCATAACCATCGCTGCTGGTCTTTTTCCGGTAGCTCCCGAGGAGGCTCATGGGCAAGCCCGCAGAAGAGGGGAAAGAAAAAGAAACCAACCTGGGAAAGAAAGGGGGAGGGGAAGGCGGGACAGAGAGGGATGCAAAAAAAATAATAATAACAATAATAATCAAGTGCCCGACATGACGCGAAGAGGAGGGAAAGGAGGGAGCGGCCACCGGGAAGGGCTCGCAGCCGCCGCCCCGGGGCACAGCGCGTGTAGCCGGCCCGGCCACCCGTAGGTTGGACAGCGCCCGAGGAAGTGTAGGTATAGCCGGGCAGCTCCCGGAGTGGCTGGAGGGGGAGGGAATAAACAGAAGCGAGTAAAGGAGGGGAGAGTCGAAGGGAGGGAGGCTGAAAGCGGAAAACGGGGCGGGGCGGGATGGGGAGGGGACCGCGACAACGCGGAGGGAGGGGTGTGTCAGCGCGCGCTTGCTTCAGAAAAAAAAGGGGCGGGGAGGGGGGGGGGAGGGAAGGAAGGTGTCTCAGGCCCGGTGAGCCTGGGAGACAGGGCACTATCACAGAGAGCCAGGCAGGCCCATTTCATGTAATTCGTCTTGTCTTTGTTGGAGGATTCGGCAAGTAAAAGCCGCCTGGGTGGTGATCGACCTGGTGGACTGGCTGGTAACTCCGGTAGGAGGGGGAAAAGAATCGTGCTGATGGCAGACCATTTGTGTACTCGGAGCAGAGCAGCATCTCTGCACATCCCCGGCACTGCACGGGATGAGCTGTGCACTTCCAGGTCTCTTACCCTTTAACTAGGAACCGGGAGAAAGGCCTCCCCAACTCAGCTGGCTTGGGGGATTTCTGGAAAGGAAAATACACCAGGTTGTCTTTCCATCCTCTAGCCTCTTTTTCTTTCACAGTTGTAGACAAGGGAAAAAATGTCATCATTGGAAGAGCTCTGTCACAAAGTTAATTAGGCTGGAGAGCCAAGGCCCTCTTCTTGAGGAAGGCTCGGCAAGCCTGTCTGCCTCGCCACCCACTTGTGATGCTTGTATTCTTAAAGAGGCCCCCAGCACTGTGCCAGGGTCAGACCTCCACGCTCTAGATAGGAACTCTGTTCAGTCTCAAGATACAATCGGCCGATGTTTGTTTTCACCTGATAGTGTTTCAGAAGGCTCCCTCCTCTGCTCAGGTGAAAGACTAGATAAAAATGTTGACTTAAGAGGATCATTCTTTTTTCTCTCCTGGCACTTGGATAAGGTAAAATGAAAAACTTTTAGAAGCACTCTGACAGTTTCCTGTGATAGAAGAAAAAAAGTGCATGTGTGTGCAATGTGTACGGGCACAGACACAAAGCCGGCTTGACCCGCTTCTTGGTTTACATAGGTTTCTCTTGATGTTATTATTTTGATCACATCAGGACACACACAAAAATCAAACAACAGCAACTAAGAGTCTTCCATCCAGATCATCTAGAATCTGAAGTCCCTGGAAACTCCAGCTCCTCATAGGCCAAACACAATAAATTCACTGGCTTGACGGGCATTTTCTTGTTCAAAGATGACACAGACACACATCCTGTGGGTAGAGAAGGAGTCTGGAGAGGTCAAGGATGCTGGGTGCTAGAACCCTTCATCCCTTCACCACTCCCTGTCCAGTGTGTTCCCATCTGCTGAGGTGGAGTGTGACCAGAAGCTGAAGCCATAGCTAATGCTTGCTTATAACAACTTTGAATGGTGGCAGGAAAAACTGAGATATGATTTTAAACACAAATGCTTTACTTTCAAACTTGCAGATCTGTAAGCCTGAGCTATTTTGGTTACTTCACTGAAGCAATAACTTTTAAAACCTAGTAACAAAATAGTTTCCAATGGCATTTAATAATCTCTTTCTGCATGTTCTCAATTCATTACTGACCCACAGGGAGTATAGAAATTTCATGTCCATCATGTGTGGACATTGGCAGATGCTGGCTTTATAGTCACTAAATTTAGAGAATTCAGAGACAACCATTTCTGAAAGTGAAAACTATTGTTTTCAAAGGGAGCCCTTTGGGTTATTTTTGCTACACTTCAGAATTGCAAGCACATTGGTAAAAGAAACTGAGACATATGCCTTTGTATTTTTGGATATCTATCTCCCAAGTTTGAAAATTTAAAGAAAGCTATGAATGGGCTAGACAGCATTTTTTTTTTCCTTTTCTGGGACAGAACCCAGAATCTCAAATATGGTAAGCAAAGGATGTACCACTGAGCTACACCCTGGGCCATATCATCTTATTTTTTTAGCTTTACAGTTAACATAAACTAAATCAATCAGAATAACTATTAATATTTCTACAAAGCTGGGCTATAATGAACACAGGAAGACTACACTATCTAGATTAATTTACAACAGCCTGAAGTCTAGAGTTTGGAGACCAACTTGGAACATGCACCAACTTAACTCTAACAGATTCCTAAAAAGCTCACTTCCTCCATGAAGATTTTTCTGCTCTGCACTAGCAAGTGTACAGTATACAACAAGTAGCATGACGGAGCTGAAGAGACAAACAGGATCCGACCCAGTCATCTATACGGAGCACATAAATGTCTCCTGTTGTCACTCCGCTGGCCTGTCTTCAAGGACAGCTCTGACCTATGCCTTTGCAATCCCAGTCCCTCCCATGATTGCAGCTGAGAGGAAAGTGTTCTTTTCTCCAGAAGCAGAAGATAGAGAGGTATCTGTGTTACTAGGAAGAACTTGGTGAGGGGTGGGTGGATGGAGAGATGGTTCAGCTGATAAAGGGCTTCCTTCTGAGCATGAGAAGTGACATTTGAGAGGGAGGCGGGGGAGGGGAGTTTGGGATTCAGATGTGGTGGTTCAAGTTTATAATCCCAGCACTGGAAAAGTGGAGAAAGGAGGAACCCTGAGACTCTAGACCAATGAGAGACCCTGTATAAACAAAAATAAAAAGTTGGGCGGACCACACCTAAGAAAACACAGCTGAGATCGAAATCAACTACTGACCACACATGTGCATGTGCCAGCCACCTTGTTCTGGGGATCCTCTGTCTCTGCCTTGGAGGCTGAGATTGCAAGTGAGCTGCCACATCCACTGAGCATTGTGTGTGGGTTTTGGAGATACAAATTCAAGAAAGCGCTTTAACCACTGAGCCATATCCTTGGCCCTAGTCCAGTGATTTTTTTTTTTAATGTAATTCATATTGTGGCCTTCGGGTAAATTGTAAAATGAACAGCAGTTCATAGTCATGATTTTCACCAAAAGGAAATAAATTGGAAAAAAAATAGGTTTTGGAATATGGGAAATGTGTGTGTGTGTGTGTGTGTGTGTGTGTGTGTGTGTGTGTGTTTACACTCAGTAAGGATACAGATCTAATTCTCAACGTAAGTTCTGATGGTAAATGTCTGCCTGTCTCTCTGATGAGCACAACCTCTGCTACAGAGCAGTTCCAGTGTTCCTAACTGTGACACCCCTCTACGCTGGGTTCACCTGAACAAGTGGATAACAAAGAATTCTTCCAAATTAGATGGTAAATGAGGACCAAGTCCCTGGTGCGTTCTTTCTGTTTCAAAGCCGGGTCTCTGGAACACGGTCCTTTAGTTTTCTGTTGTGGCCAATATAAATCGGCAAACAGCATTAAAACTTCGGTGGGCAGCACACCTCAGAGTCATATCAGGTTGTCTCCTAGTGGGACACGACCCGTGAATATGCACAACTGAAGCACTAAACTGAGCAGTTCCCAGCTGTATCCCAAACATGTTTGGTTTGCCTGGACTTTAAAAAAGAAAAACTTTAAGTTTACATGTCTTTCCAGAAGGTTCCCAGGATCTAGTTTGAGCGCCACATCCCACCACCATTCCCAGCCTACTGCCCTACTTCCTGCCAGCCCTCACAGGCATTTGGACCTGAGACCCATAGTGTCAAAGTCTCACCTGAAGGACCAAGGACAGGACCAAGACCAGTGACAAAACCTACATCTTTGAGCCACAGCCAAGAAGAAAGAGGACCAGGCTGGGAATCTTTTCTCACTCTGTTCTTCGTCATCAGGGTGGACCCAACCCATTGTCTTCCTGGCAGTAAAACCAAAGGTACAGATTTTCAGGAGTCTCTTGGGCTCAAATTTCCTATCTTCTTAAAACTTAACCTTTCCTTCTCCTCCTCCAAATGATGTCCAGAGGGGAAAACTCCAGTCACTCAAGCGCTCCCATTTGCTACGCCCCAGCAGATCAAGGTTTCAGCAGAGAATCGCATGTGTAACTTGGAGCAGCTGCCAAGAGTTACATACAGCAACACACAAGAGCAAGCAGGCAGTGAGCTGGAAGATGATGAGTGTGCCATGGTATCACCGACCCAAGACAATCCCTACTTAACATTACTTGGGAGTAGAGATGTCTATTTTGGGTGTCTGACCAAGTGCTGGGTCTCCTGGAAGGCAAAACCAGTTTTCTAGGTAGGGCATACTTTCCAAGACAACTCATCCTGAAAACTGTGCTTCCTTCCAGAGCTGGTAGTAATACAGATAACTCACCAGTTAGTTCCCATTTTCAGGTTCCCTTTCTTGCTCAGCTCTCACACCCCTGACAGCCCTGCAAATGCCATCTTACTTTTAAGCAAACTTGGAGTCCCTGCGTCTCTCACCCAAGCTCACACAGATATCAGGACTCAAATGTCAAATTTTCTGGTCACACTTGGCCGCTACACAAGGCTACAGTGACAACTCCACTGTGAGAGAGAATCTTCAAGCCGGTGGGGTCACCGCACTTCTCTGGCATTCCTTTCTCAGGGTGACCAGTGAAAAGGGAACGGCCCTGGCTGTACTGCCCATGTGGCAGCCTGTGCTCAGCGAAGCCTGAAATTTTCTGATTGATAAGGCTTCCTCATATGCACTCTTGCTTTTAAACAACTGGTTCAAAGAGCATTTCGGGTCGTACACCTAAAAGTTGATGCTTGGCTACCCTTTGTTCACTTCCAAGCCATTAGAAGAGCTGGGTGGTGGTGATGCATGCCTTTAATCCCAGCACTTGGGAGGAAGAGGCAGACAAATCTGAGTTGGAGGCCAGCCTGGTCTACAAAGTCAGTTCCAGGACAGCCTGGGCTACACAGAGAAACTCTGTCTCAAAAACCCAAAGAGGGGAGGGGATGACTAGAAGGAAAATGCTTTTATTTTCATCAAAAGCAAGCTCCTAGCTCACCCCAATACTATATTGGCAATTGTAAATTAAAACTACTTAAAATACAGGGTTTTTTTTTTTTTTAAGTAACTAAGTAACACCTAAATGATGCATGGTGGCACACACTCGTCATGCCAGCACTCAAGAGGCTAGAACAGGATAGAAAGTTCGAGGCTGGGCGAGGCTACATAGTGAGACTTTATTTCAGATAAATAAATGTTTAAAAATAAAAAGTAAAGCTTGAGACAGGCTTGGTGATGCATGCCTGTTTCTCCAGCACTTAGGACACAGAGGCAGGAAGATGGTGACAAGTTTGAAGTCACAAAGATGTAAAAAACAAACTCTTAACGTTGAAAGTGGTTTGGCCTCTATTACATTTGACACGTCAGTATGCAAGTCTAAGCACACAGAGATTAAAGAGACATGGAGAAAAGCCATGGACTTTGAAGGAAACATTATACCTATGTTTGAGTGCTGTCCAAACGTGCATATGCAAGTTTTCTATGACCTGGCATGGACTCACAGCCATACTTTTCTTCTCTCCCTCACAGAATGAAACAAAGTAAGATGCATGAAAGTGGGCATTGTGATGATTGCCACCAGGCCTGATGACCTGAGTTCCATTTCCAGAACCCGCATGGAAGAAGGAAAGAATACACTCCTATTTGAGTCACTCTCTGACCTCACACACTCCTACCCCACCGCACAAACAAATAAATTTAACTTTAAAAAGTTTTAAAGATACATGAAAGCACATAATAAAAAGGAAACCTTTCAAATGTTGCATTTTACCAAATCTAAGAATCCATTTTTAAGTCACAGCATTTAGAAAGAAAAAACATGATACAGATGCAAATATGACCTATCAATTTTAAGATGCTTCAAGATTTCATTAATGTTTACATAAAAAAAAACTGCTTTAGAATTGTCATAGCATTCTTAACTATGTATTATGCTGAGAGCTGCTGGTAGTGACGGCTTTACCAGAGGCTGTGGGAGTATACAGCAGGTGACAACTAGTATTCAACAGGTCAATAACTCTCTGATGGGAAACCCCACTTTGCAAAGACCATGGGGTCACTGATTGTAAGTGACTGGCTGTACTCATCTGTAATTTTTCTCATGTGCCACTACATTTCTCCCCTAAGAACTGCCATGGGTGTTTTCCCACTGCTTGTGTGTTTATCTCATGTACATATTTCATCTATTGGGCACACTTATAGCTATGGATAGTCAGGAAGATGATTTCTGCTTAAGCTGTATAATTCTGATGAACAGAAATAATACTGGGATTTTTTCATAACTGACATAACAAAGTAACAGTATTCTCAGTCACAAAGACAGCCTTTTACACATTTAGCTAGCTCAAAACAGACTAGCTGCCCCTGCAGAGAATACACAAAGACAAGTTCCCAAGTGTTTGTTGAATCAAGGCAGGGCATGAAACAACTTTGGTAGACATAACCCTCTACAGTAATGGACTTTCTGCACATACCCCTACCACTCAAGGTACAGCCAACTAATTGTTTAGGTCCTGGGTTTCAATGTCACTTCCCATCTGGGAACCCACTCAGAGCTACGTGTTACTTTACTCACCATGCCCAGTCAGCACCACTTCCCTAGCCTGAGAGAAACTGTGTGACTTACCATGTGTTATGAGAATGGGTCAGATCCTGATATTGTAACATATAATTGTCCAGAGTTTGGCTGTTGAAGTGTGTGTGTGTGTGTGTGTGTGTGTGTGTGTGTGTCTGTGTGTGTGTGTCTGTGTGTGTGTGTGTCTGTGTGTGTGTGTGTCTGTGTGTGTGTGTGTGCACGCATGCGCATGCATGCTAAAAGGAAGATGTAGCTGAGTGTGTAGAGAGAGAATGTGTGGAGATTTGTAACTGTGTGAAGACAAGGAAGATAAAGCTGTATAGAAAAGAGATGAGTATGTAGGACAGAGATGTGGATATAGGGCAGAGAGGTATGTGAAAAAGGGAGTGAGTGAATGATGTAGTAGTGTGTGAAGGAATGTAGCAGCGTAGAGAGAAGAAATGTGTATAGGAGAGATGTGGAGATAGATAGATAGATAGATAGATAGATAGATAGATAGATAGATAGATAGATAGATAGATAGATAGATGAGATGTATATAGAAGTATATGGCTTTGCAGGGAGAGATGTATGTATGTAAAGAGATATATAGCTGTATGTAAAGAATGTAGCCATGTGGACATAGATTTTCAGAAAGAGATTTTTAAAATGAAGTAAAAGAGAAAGTTACTGTCAGAAAGCATGTATGTTTCCTTATTTTTTTTTTCCCTCAGATAGAAAAGTCTAGCCCTCAGATAGATAAGAATTTTTCCTAAGCCCTCACTGCTGTGGGATGTTCTGTATGTTAAATGTGTTGCTCTGATTGGTTAATAAACAAAACATTGATTGGCCAATAGCCAGGCAGGATGTATAGGTGGGACAAGGAGAGAGGAGAATTCTGGGAACAAGAAGACTGAGGCACAGAGACGCTGCCAGCCGCCGCCATGAGAAGATATTAAGATACCAGTAAGCCACGAGCCACGTGGCAACTTATAGATTAATAGAAATGGGTTAATTTAATATATAAGAACAGCTAGCTAGAAGCCTGCCATGGCCATACAGTTTATAAGTAATATAAGTCTCTGTGTGTTTACTTGGTTGGGTCTGAGCGGCTGTGGGACTGGCGGGTGAGAGAGATTTGTCCTGACCGTGGGCCAGGCAGGAAAATTCTAGCTACACCTCACTACTCTGAGGCATTCTTTTTGCTACCCTGGAGTAGTTCTGGGAGCTGGCTTCCCAGGCTGCAGTAGTATTAGCCTGATATCGCCAATGTCCCCGGCAAGTATTTTAAGCAACCCTGGCAGTTACAGAAAGACAATCCACATCACGGTTTAGCAGGCCCTGCACCGTTCCTGCTACATGTCAGGTGCAGCAGAAAGCACCCAAGAGAATGAAAATACAAAATGGTATTTGGGGACTATCTTTAGCTTACAGAATAATCCACCCTACATTTCCTTAATGAGCTCACTTACTTCAGATATAGTTACCAAGGTTGCTTGCTAGTATTTGCCCTTTTGTTTTGGTTTGGGTTTTTGTTATGTTTTGTTGTTCTGTTTTTTGTTTTTGACAGGGTCTTGCTTTAGGTCGCTGGCTGGCCTGGACGTTTGGCATGTCTTTCGACTTTTCAAGAAAATGTTCGTGGCATGACGCTATGCCTGTGCTGCCATTGCATCAGTAACCCATGGAGATCACATGGTAAAACCATTGGCCTAAGAAATGTGTTGTATGCAAAAGAATTACTGAAACAAATAAGAGCTAGAGAGAGTGAAAATGATGCCACTAAAAAGCAGGCAGCAATCCTGAAGGAGTCCCGGATGAGGAGCCCAGCTTGCCAGCGCAGGTAAGAGGCTGTGTCTACACCCGTCTTCAGCAGACATTAGGATGTGAAAAAACTCATAAGAAGCTGAGGAAATAGAAAGAAGCAAATTCAATTCTAGATTCAGTGAAGTCAGCAGCCTGAAACCTTGTACAGGGTGTTTTCTGCAACCCTGGGTCCATTCAACAATTCATCATTTTTGCCCACTGCTGTGTGTTCAGTTATATGAGGACATGATTCCTTTCATGCAGTTGAATAACCAAGTGTGTGAAATAAGTGATGCATCTAATTAAAGATAACTAAGTAACTCATAGAAACACTGGCTGGTTTCATGTTCTCTTTCACGCAGAGAAACCTCAGCTACGCAAACTGGCAGATGCTAATAGACTACTTCAGAGCTCAGCTGCTCTCCATCAGGGAGAAACAGGTAAACTTTCACCTTTTTTAGGTAGAGCTCCCCCAAGTCAGGTGCAAGCCAGCACAGGACTAAATCTTGGATGTTCCTATGAGCCCTGCCTCATTATGTATGGTTTTTACAATCTGAAGCCCCCCCCCAAAACCCCATTATGCCTAGCCAAGCGCTGGGGCCCAAAGCACATGGAGCACCTGGCAGCTACCGTGTGGTGACGGCACAGAGGGAACCAAGTCTGAGTGTCGGTGCTCAGTCTAGAACACCA